>NW_016803334.1:915140-920449 GCF_001698545.2 Rhinopithecus bieti
GAAGGTACTCACCCCTAGGAGACTTGGAGGTGGGGAAAGCGATGTCCAGGTCCTGGTCCATCTGGGGCATGGAAGGAGGAGGCTCCTTGGACCTTGGGGGCCCTGAGGAGGGGTCTCCTCCCGGGTTTCGGCACCAGCTGATTTGTTTTAATGCGACCCCCAGAGCAAATGCCAGAGAAAAGGCAAGTAGGCAAGGCAAAAAAAAAACTTTATTTACAAATCAATGTGAGGGAGGGGAGAGGTTCACAAGGCCAACGAAGTCGCTCGGGCGTTCTCGGGCGAGGTTCCTAGGTCCGCACAGGAGCAGGGGCCAAGGAAGTTCGCTCTGGCGTTCTCGGACGAGGTTCCTGGGTCCCGCGCAGAAGGAGGGGCCCAGGAAGTTCGCTCCGCACCCCGCCGGGAGCGGCTTTTATGTCCTGGGCCCAGGAGTGGGAGGGCAGTGGGCGGGACATAGGCGGGTCAGGGGCGGGTCGATAGGCGTGGCTAGGCGGGTTCCGGTTTCTCTCCGTCGGAGGTCAGGTTGCGCCTGCGCGGTCCACCCGTGTCTCTCCCAGGCTCCGGAAAGTTGACAGTGAAGAACCCGGAACTGCGCCATCTTGCCTCCGTTTGTCCAAACAAAAAACACCATAAACTTGGTGGATTATAAACAGTAAACACTCATTTCTCACAGATAGGGAGGTTAAAAAGTCCCAGATCAAAGCACCAGCAGATTTGGAGTCTGTTGTTAGCTCGTTTTT
Organism: Rhinopithecus bieti; assembly: GCF_001698545.2. Classification (NCBI taxonomy): domain Eukaryota; kingdom Metazoa; phylum Chordata; class Mammalia; order Primates; family Cercopithecidae; genus Rhinopithecus; species Rhinopithecus bieti. The sequence goes on from NW_016803334.1 coordinate 915,878, forward strand.
CGTTGATAGTGCCTTCTTGCTGCATCCTTACATAGTGGAAGGGGCAAGGGCATCATCCTGGGACATCTACTATTAGGGCATTAATCCCATGTATAAAGGCTTTGTCTTCATGGTCTAATCATATCCCAAAGGCCCCACGTCTTAATGTCATCACCTTGGGGGTTGGTTTTCTTTCTTTTTTTTTTTTTTGAGACGGAGTCTGGCTCTGTGGCCCAGGCTGGAGTGAGTGGCGCCATCTTGGCTCACTGCAAGCTCCGCCTCCCAGGTTCCCGCCATTCTCCTGCCTCAGCCTCCCAAGTAGCTGGGACTACAGGCGCCGCCACCATGCCCGGCTAGTTTTTTGTATTTTTAGTAGAGATGGGGTTTCACCGTGTTAGCCAGGATGGTCTCGATCTCCTGACCTCCTGATCCGCCCGCCTCGGCCTCCCAAAGTGCTGGAATTACAGGCGTGAGCCACTGTGCCCGGCTGGGGGTTGGTTTTCAACGTATGTATTTGGGAAGGAAGGACACAAACGTTTCGACCATAACAGAATTGAATATATATTGACCCCTAAAAAAAAGTTCATCATCACCAGTGATAAGGGAAATGCAAATCAAAACTACAGGGAGATACTATTTACAGTCATTAGGATAGCTACTATTAAAACAACAACAACAATAGAAAATAACAAGTGTTGCAAGGATGTGAAATAATTGGAAACTTTGTGTCCTGTTGGTGGGAACCTAGAATGTTTCCGCTGTGTGGAAAACACGTATGGCAGTTTCTCAAAAAAATAAAAACAGAATTACTTTTTGACTCAGGAATTTCACTTGTGGGTATATAACCAAAACAATTGAAAAAAGAGCTCAAATAGTTACAAGTGTTCACGTGTTTTTAGCAGCGTTATCCACAGTAACTAAAACATGTAAATAAGCTGAGTGTCCACTGATGGGTAATGGAGAAGCAAAATGTGGTATATAAATATAACAGAATATTAGATAATCTTAAAAAGGAAGGCAATTCTGACATATGCCACAATATGGATACATCTTGACGATATTAAGCTAAGGAAAACAAGCCAGTCAAATATACAAGTACTGTTTGATTTCACTTACATGAGGTACTTCATGTAGTCAAAATAATAGAAAGTAGAATGGTGGATGCCAGGGCTTAAAGGCAGGTGGGAATGAGAAGATGTTTAATGTGCATAGAGTTTCAGTTTGACAAGATAAAAAGTGTATGGAGATAGATGATGTTAATGCTTGCATATTATGAATGTGTTAGTACCACTGATCTATATGCTTAAAATTGGTTAAGATGGTAAATTATATGTGTATTTTATCACAATAAAACCGATTGGTAACAAATTAAATATCACCTAATTCTTTTACAAATGAGACTAAAACAATGGTACTTAAGTTGAAATGAGCACAGCTAGCACCCATAGTTTGATTTGATAATGTCATACCCAATGAAAAACCCAAGGCTTCTCAGAAAGAAATGGTTGAGTAGATCTGGAGCAGGAAGAGTATGAAGCAACTTTGGAGCATCTTGTGCCAAAAGTAAAGTGTTTAGCATAATGAATGAAGATGAAACAAATGGACATAGGCTCTTGGTCCTAGCATGTCAAATGTAATGATGTTTACGTTGAATCAGTAAAATTTACAAATTCACTGCGTTATTCAAATAAAGAGTTTACAGATTTATTTGTCATTAGCTGACTGTATACCAATTCTGTAATCTGAAAATTGATCCAAGTTTTTCGTCCAATGGAGATTAAACAGAATAGATGTAATAGCAAGGAGCAACGTGGGAAGTAACACTCCAAATATGCACAATGGTATGAAACAATAGGCATATTTATATCCTACCACTGCAGCTGTACACTGATTTGTTATCCAATGCCAACAGGAAATCCACAATGAACTTTTAGAAGTATGTGTAAATGTTTATTTTTCATACTTGCTGTTTACATTGTGTGTTATCAGACAAGTTAGGTATTTAAGAAATGTGGGCAATGGCAAAGTGACTGCAATACAGGAATATTCTGCTACACTTTCCCACAATTTAAGTTGGATATTTCTTTGCATTACAGAAATAATTTTTAGGAGTTTTTTTGTATTAGAGGATGCAAGTAGTTTTTTAAAGTGAACGCAGAGTTACCTAAAATAGAATAAATGAAGGCAATTCACTGCATTTATATGAAAATGAAGACTATTATTATGAAAACACTCAAAGTATATATTATTACATTTTATAAGACATTTTTGTCATCCCAAGTCATGAGGAGAATGTCTATTTTATAGAAGAATCTCACATAATGAATATAGAAGGAGGAAGAAAATTAATAGATTATCACTTTATAATCTTCAATAGATATATATCCTGTCAAGGGAAACCAATGAAAACTAAAAATATTAGATATAACATCATGGAAAACAGGATATTTTTGTAGTGTCATATTATTACCTAGTAGATGAGTTGCAAATTGCATATGAGATCAAAATAACATCAGTACTTTTGGAAAATCTCACTTATGTGTGTTAACATGCGATTCAATAAGATATACATAATATTACTTAATATTATTGGAAAACATGCCTGAATTTGATTATCTTTAACTATAATTTTCAGTCAACAGAAAATTAAATAGATAAAACATTTTTTAGAGTGCTTGCCAGGTTTCATATAAAAGTCAATGTATACTTAAAAAGATGGGAAATAGTGATGCTTCTAGATTAAAAGGGTTAAAGCGCTATAAGATCTAAGCAACATGAGAGACTTAATTGGATGGTTGATATTTTAGAAAAGATATATGACATATTTTGAGAACAATTTAGGGAATTTAAAAAATAATTAAGATGTTACTTAGCAGAGATTTCTTATTTCTTTTTTTTATTTGATGAAAGTATTGTATTTGTGTAGGAGAAATTAAATGTGCTTGTGAAATGCATGCTAAAGTATTTAGGAGTGAAGAGCAATTTTGCATGCAATTTTTTTCCACAAATACTTCAAAAATATGTACACATACACACACACAGATATACACTAAAGCACATGTATAGATCTGTGTGTTTATATATGTATATATATTATGCATACATGTGTGGATACACACAAGCATGACAAATTATTAATAATGGTTGAATTTATGTGATTGCTATGTGGGCTACTTCCTACATCGGCTACTTGAATATTTATAATATAAATATTGAAAAAATATTTAATTTGTGCTAATGTCATAATCTAACTTTTTAAAGAGGAAACCTGCCTTTGTTAGCATTAGATATTAGATTTCTTTATAAGTTGCAAATTTGGTTTTGAATTAACTTTTGGGTGATTGGGAGATTTTGTTGTTGTTGCTGCTGTTTTTGCTTTGTTACTTGAGCTATCCTTTTATGTCTCTCTCTGTCTTTTTCATAGATTTGTCATTTTTTGTTGGCTCTGGCTGGTTCTAATCTTCTCTCCTGGGCCAGAGGTTGTAATCACAGGCTGTTGCTTCTGCTTTGCAGTGATACTTGTGCTAGAAATTCATCCATGAAGAGGTCCTTCACAACCCTTGTAAGTTGGATTCCTAGGTATTTTATTCTCTTTGAAACTATTGTGAATGGGAGTTCACTCATGATTTGGCTCTCTGTCTGCTATTGGTGTATAAGAATGCTTGTGATTTTTTCACAATGATTTTGTATTCTGAGACTTTGTTGAAGTTGCTTATCAGCTTAAGGAGATTTTGGGCTGAGATGATGGGGTTTTCTAAATATACAATCATGTCATCTGCAACAGGGACAATTTGACTTCTTCTTTTCCTAATTGAATACCCGTATTTCTTTATTTCTTTCTCCTGCCTGATTGTCCTGGTCAGAACTTCCAACACTATGTTGAATAGGAGTGGTGAGAAAGGGCATCCCTGTCTTGTGTCAGTTTTCAAAGGGAATCCTTACAGTTTTTTTCCATTCAGTATGATATTGACTCTGGGCTTGTCATAAATAGCTCTTCTTATTTTGAGATATGTTCCATCAATACCAAATTTATTGAGAGTTTTTAGCATGAAGGACTGTTGAATTTTGTCAAAGGCCTTTTCTGCATCTGTTGAGATAATCATGTGGTTTTTTTCTTTGGTTCTGTTTATATGCTGGATTACATATATTGATTTGCATATGTAGAACCAGCCTTGCATCCCAGGGATGAAGCCCACTTGATCATGGTGGAAAAGGTTTTTGATGTGCTGCTGGATTTGGTTTGCCAGTATTTTATTGAGGATTTTTGCATTGATGTTCATCAAGGATATTGGTCTAAAATTCTCCTTTTTATTGTGTCTCTGCCAGGCTTTGGTATCAGGATGATGTTGGCCTCATAAAATGAGTTAGGGAGGATTCCCTCTTTTTCCGTTGAATGGAATAGTTTCAGAAGGAATGGTACCAGCTCTTCCTTGTACCTCTAGTAGAATTCGACTGTGAATCCATTTGGTCCTGGACTTTTTTTGGTTGGTAGGCTATTAATTATTGCCTCAATTTCAGAGCCTGCTATTGGTCTATTCGGGGATTGAACTTCTTCCTGGTTTAGCTTTGAGAGAGTGTATGTGTCCAGGAGTC
>NW_016803334.1:922926-1070698 GCF_001698545.2 Rhinopithecus bieti
ATAAATAAATAAATAAATAAATAAATAAATAAATAAGAAATTCATCTGTGACTCCAGTGGGAGAACTGGATTTGCTTCTGCTTGCTAATCTGGTTGTCTTCCACCATCCCTAGGCTCACAAGTTGCTCTAAAGCCATTGCATCAGGCCTAGTGTGACAAGCCTCAATTTTTTAGCACGGTTTTAAGATAGAGGAACTGCACATCAGCTGCTGACATTAAACTTTGGAAGTGGGTCAAGTTTCTCCTCTCACATTAAATACTTTCAGTCTGATAATCAGAGAACTAAGTTCCATCCTGCTACTGTCTTTATGAGTATCTAGACCTTAACAAACCCACAGATTTTTTTTTCTCACAGCTTTGTTTTATTGTTTCTTATCAGGTAATAAAGATGTTTATTTTGCTTTGAGTCTTGTGTTTTTGCTTGTACATTTATATATTTGTATATTTTTGCTCTGTGTGCTTGCTTTATTACATAGTCAATCAAAACTAGCATTTTTGTTACATGATACATTATTAAAGACTCTTAGGCCTCAACCCAGGGCTACTGGATTAGAATTTGCATTTTAACATGTTTCCTAAGTTATTCAAGTACATATTAATTTTTTTTTTTTTTTTTTGAAATGGAGTTTTGCTCTTGTTGCCCAGCTGGAGTACAATAGCTCAATCTCGGCTCACTGCAACCTCCGCTTCCCAGTTTCAAGCAATTCTCCTGCCTCAGCCTCCCAAGTAGCTGGGGGTGCCCACCACCACACTCAGCTAATTTTTTGTCTTTTTAGTAGAGACAGGTTTTGCCATGTTGTCCAGACTGGTCTTGAACTCCTGACTTTAGGTTATCCTCCTGCCTTGGCCTCCCAGAGTACTGGGATGACAGGGGTGAGCCACTGAACCCGGCAGCATATTAACTTTTTAAGGAGTACTAGTTTGGAGCCGAAGGAAGTACTGAAGTGGAATTTCACTATCTCCTCCTGACCAAAAATCTGGAAACATATCATAGAGGAGACAAAGATCAGTAAATATTCTGAGTAGCTAGAACGGATTTTATTCTGCAATACATAATTTTGATTGTTACAGTTCTTGTGATACAAAGAGATGATACTAAAACTTGAAATACATTTATCTATTCTTTTCTTGATTCTACTTTTAAATTCTTCAGAGAATAGTTGTAAAACTACTTAGTATTGTTTTCATTATTTTCTTACCAGATATTTCTCTTCCTTTCCTTGGCATTAAAAGTTTTCTATTCTTATGATTTTGCCTACATTAAAGTGACCTTTTCAATCTATTGGTTTGCATATTTTAAGCATATAAACATATTTATTTCATTAATTATAGTTTTTATGTTTGTTCCAAATGTATCATTTAGGAATTCAAATGTCTTTTGTGTTATGTTTCTCAATATGAATTATATTATAAATCAAGCATATTATAGCAGCTGCAAATTCTTCTATGAATTTTTTTTTTTAAAGTCAACCAGGACATACATATTCTCTTTCTAGACGATGGCTAATTAATATATGGATTAGTTGAAGAATTGTGCCATACAGTTTATCTTTGAGAGATAATTGTATACTGCAGATGATAGACAAGGCCATGTTTATTCAACTGTATTTGAGTGTACAGATTGTAACACATAGATATGATACAACATTAGGTAAATGGATTAAAATGAAAACTAGCTGGAAGGGGCATATTGTTAAAGATCTACTCAAGAGTAACCTGGCATAGAAATTGAAACAGTGCTGTGATGAGGAAGCGGAGCTTGTTGTGCATGCATTCATTCATGCCTGTGATCGTCAAATAATTACTCAGCATCACTCTAGGCCAGGCAATGTTGTAGCTGTTGTGGATACAGCAGTAAATAAAATATTGAACAGTCTTTACTCTTAAGAAGACTATATTTTAGTAGAACATAAAGAATTAAGGAGACAAATATATCCTTTCTAAAGGGAAGGTAAATACTATGGAAAATAAAACATGAAAGAGGAATAGAAAGGAATACTGTAAATGAATGGTCAAAGAAGTCATCACTGATAAAGTGACATTTAGGTGACCTGCAAAAGTACGAGAGTAGGGCATTCAGATATGGAGAGCTACGTGGAAATGGTTGTTCCAGGCACATAGAATTGTAAGTCAAAGATGTTAAAGGACAGTCCTGCCATTTGTAGAGACAGTAAAGATTCCATGGTAGATGTGAATAGTTGGAGGTGAAATATTGAGGTGTCAAATGATGTATGTTTTTCGACCATTTTAAGATCACTGGGCTTTACTATAGGTAAACTAGAAATCCATTTGAAGATTTTGAGCAAGGTACATAATATTGCTAACATTTTAAAAGATTCCACTTTGGCTGATGTGTTCAGAGTAAAGTTCAGGTAAACAAGAGTGGTAGTAAACAGACTATTTCAGAATCTACTGAAGTACTGCAGGGAGGAGATTATCATGGCTTTGAGAGGCATGAAAGCAGAGGATTGCTAATTCTGGGGAGAGAGAGAGAGGGCTGTGGGGAGGAGGGGGGAGAGAGAGAGAGAGTGAGAGAGAGAGAGAGAGAGACAGAGAGAGAGAGCGCGCTTTCTAAATATATCCACATTCTATTCCTAAGAATCTGTGAATAGGCTACCTTACACGACACAGAGACTCTCAGGAATTTGAGGTGGAGAGGTTACACTGGATTATACAGGTATGCTCAATGCCCTAACAATGGCAATCACAATGTAATCACAATTTAATCACAAAGTGAGTAAGGAAGGCAGGGAAGAGGGTCAGAGGAGACGTCACCACAGAAAGATGACACGAAGATATACATCAGTGTTGGCTTTAAAGTTGGTGACAAAACACCACTGGAATATGGAAGAGGCAAGTAGTAGGATTCGTCTGCTCTTCAGTTACTAGGTGCTATATCTATATTAAGAAGAATAGCATCTTGCTGCTATAGAAAGATAAATATATTTTGCAGCTTGACATCTCTTTTGATATTGCTTATGTTATTTTCTGCCATGAAGCAGTTTTTGTGTGTATATATTAAAATTTATAATTTTAGGCTTCTAGATGACAACTATTTTCATAGTTTAAGAGAATTTTTGTTCTTTCACTTCGCAAGACAGTTTGCTCATATTTCCTTCTAGTACTTTAATGAGATGATTATTTTACGGTTTAATTTTATTCTCTTTCACTTGGAATATAAAAAAGCAATATAATATGACATTCAACCAAATCATAAGAAAAAGCCATAAAGTATACAAAGCTGTAGTGTTCTGAGCCCATTATAGTCCTGATTTTACAATGCAACTAGGTAAACTAAATTGTAAACATGGCATGCTCCTCTAAGAACAGACAAGACTCAGGAGAAAGATGCGCTGGCATGTGGTCAGGTATGAGAAAAACAATGAAGCATAAATGGACACAGAACATTTTAGCAGAGACATGAAAACTATAGAAAGTTGGCAAATACAACTCTATAAATAAAAATCCAAAATATCAGAGATGAAAAATATTTTGATAGGCTTAAAAAAGAACTGAAAACAAAAACAACACAGAAGAATCCATGAAAATAGTAAGTCAACAGTAATTATCCAAACTGAAGCACAGACATAGGAAAAAAACCACCAAATTATTAAAGGACTGTTGAACAATATCAAGCAGTCTAGCATTGATATATATTTGGACTTTAACAATAAAAAGAAAAAAACATAATAGAATCCTAGAAGCACTTTGTTTTTCCACATTGAAATGGGATGCTACCTTGTCATATACATATCTCCAAAATGTATTTGCATCTGTCTTTCAGATTTTTCATTTTCTTTCATTTATCTATTTATGTTCAGTGTGACATTTCTTCAGTTATCAAGAATTTATAATATGTTGAATATGATATGAGTGTCCCTTACCTATTTCTGTTTTTCTGTATTGCTTTTCTTTAATATTGGTCTTAAAATTATTTCCTCATGACATAACAGAATTAACTCATTTTAGAAAATATGTAACATTGATGTATGCATTGGAGTCATATTATTTTCATAAATTAGCTTAGGAAGACTTGATATATTTGACAGAAATTTGCTTTCCTGCAAATCCTTTATCTCCTCATTTTTGAGACTATTTTATTATTTTAGGTAATATTTTAAAGTTTTCCTCTCTGTGGGTGTGCACAATGGGTGTGCACAACGTTTTTGTTAATTGGGGATATTCCCACAAATATCTAATGATCCTCTCCTGTATGTGGATATTAAGATTCAGATTATGAAATTCTGGTTCACTTTATGGCGATTGTGTAGAAACCAGAAGTTTGGTTGGGAATCCTCAGAGGTCTGTCTTTTATTCTTGGCTATATACATTCCCTAGAAAATAGTTTAATGTCCTGTCACGTATATACTGCTGACTGCCAACATTATGCTTGTTGAGTAAAAGAAAAAAAATCCTGTATATCTAATGGTTAAGTTCTAGGCGTTCATTTAGAATCTTCTACACTGAACTTTCCTTCCATCCTTCAGTTGTTCATTCTGAGTCCAAAGACATTTGCCTTTCACTTGAGTAGGAAGTCATCTGGGGCCTTAACTACTTCTTATAAGTTTTTATAAACAGCCCTTTTATTTTCAGACCTATTCCACACCCACTGTTAGAGGCTGCAGAAATCTTCAATTCTTAACGCTTTGGTGGGCTTCTGCAATATGAATACACCCTCACTTCTCACACTCTTTTAGGTTTCCATCATTCACCAACTTCCAGCATTATCAATTCGCCTTTACTTACATATTATTCATTCCTACTTACCCTCTATTGGTGGTTTAGTACGATTTCAGGAAATAAAGCTAAATGGGTATCTTAAATGCATTGTATCTAAGTGATTAAAATAATCATTCTTGCTGGAACCCAGAGAAATTTTTATATTTTGTGTTGAGTTTAAAAAATGCAGACATGAATAGGTGCTAGCATGTAGAAAGATGCATATGAATTAAAAATGAAAGCAACAAATGTGCTTATCATGGAAACAATTTAAGAGAATTCACTAAATGTATTAAAGTGAGTTTTTGTAAGACAATGAAGGAAAATGTGGTTAGGTAAAAGGGAAAATATTACACTTGAAAACATTGACAATGTTGGTGTGCCAAAAAAGAAAGAAAATAGAAAAGCAGTGCATATGTTTTCTTACTTTTATGCAAATGTAGATGCCTAGCTGTTGAAAAAAAAGTATAACATTGGATATGGCAATAGTTAGTTTTAAATAAAACTGCATATATATGTATTTATTACTTAGTACTTAAAACGTAGTAAATACAATACCATGCTTAAAGTTATATATGGCATATCTGTCCTTGTCTCTTTCAGTTAGGGTTTAGAAATCACTCAAAATATGATTTTATTTTCTCTATTTTTTCTCTCATGTTTTTAATCATTCTCAGGTGATAAAATAGTGCTTGGCATTAGCCTATTTATTTTTATAGTACAAATAAATACGGTAACTTGGTACTAAAGTGCATGTTTATGAAAATATTTCCCTGAGTTATTAATCTTACATTATGGTCCCCACACATCTCTACATCTTATACTAATTAGGATCTATACACTAAGGTTACAAAAATAATTTAGATAAACCTAGGATAATGCCTTTAAACTGCCCTATGAGGTCTTTTTGTTAAAATATTTTGCAGATGGTGTTCTGATTCAATTATATTTTGGCATATCCATGTATTAACTGTTGATTTGTTTCCTAGAATATGACCCAATCAGTTTCCAATGATTGGTTTATGTTTCTATGCCAGTTCTCAAAATTCTTTTTTTTGTGTGTTCTATTTAATTGACATATAATTATACATATTTATGTGACATATAGTGATATTTTGATACATATAATGTATAGTGGTCAAATCAAGGTAATTATCATATCCATCATCTCAGACATTTATTATCTCTTTGTGTTAGGAGTATTCAATAGCCTTCTTATAACTATTTGAAGTTATATGTTATTGTTCAATATAGCCACTATCCTTATTAGTATAATGGTATCTCTGCCCATCAGGAATATATACCTTTATATTTTACATAATTTTTTTACTTAAATTTTTATTTAGCCACATCAAATTCAAATTAACAAGTAGAAAGTAACAGATATTTCTCCAGTTATATTACTTTAAGTCACCAAAAAGAAAGAAATGACAATCTCTGATATTTATTGGTTGGGGGTATTGTTGACCTTACAGAAATGGAAAATGTTCTGTCTTATTATTAAAGCATGCTTATCTCCTAGAGTCATTAATCATTGTAATATAGGAAAGAAAGTCACAAAAAATGAAGTACTACATAATTATATTTCCACAACATTTGATGTTCCTCTTCAAAATAAACTACTGAGTTCAGGGTCAAACATAGAGAAATTCACAAATACAGGACACGTTTGGTGGATATCTTGCAAGTTTTGGAAATAAATTACAACTGATGTAGTGACAAATGTCATCAATTTACACTATATAAAACTTGACTAGAACCTGGAGGTCATAAACAAGAGTTCTGTTAATTATAGAGTTGTGAGATAATGGTTGTAATATTTTGTTATTGATGTTTATTTAGTGGAAATTATATGATAATTAATTTAATGTTTGATATGGCAATAAACATTCCAATGGAAAGATATCATTCATTACCCAATCAATTTGAAGGGTTTTTTTTCTTTTTCATTTAGACTGGAAAAAAAAATGTATGGCAATATAAGAAAAATATTCTTCACACTATGTACATAGAAAAGACTTTTTTTTTTTTTTTTTTTTTTTGACATGGAGTCTTTCTCACTCTGTCACCCAGGCTGGAGTGCAGCAGTGCAATGATGTTGGCTCACTGCAACCTCTGCCTCTTCAGTTCAAGAGATTCTCCTGCCTCAGCCTCCTAAATAGTTGGAACTACAGACACACATCAATATGCCCAGCTACTTTTTGTATTTTTAGTATAGATGGAATTTCACCATGTTGATCAGGCTCGTCTTGAACTCCTCGCCTCAAGTGATCTGCCCGCCTCGACCTGTTATTTCTAGTAAAGGTAATAAGGATTACTTTTACATGTTAGACCTAAAACAGTATCTGCTCACAAAATAAGTTTAAATTTTGTTTATTAACTCTCCATATAGTATACTGTTTGGAAAAGCATAAGAGCAATTATTCTTTAAAGCATATTTTTATTGTAGGGTATAACTTGGCAGTCACCAAGTTATATTTTTGAGAGCGAAATTATTTATTCTTGAACTACGTAGTATGTATTCAGCAAGACGGTAGACTAAGAGGTATCTCAGCTCACATCTCTTCTACACAATGATCTGCAGCCACTCTCCAACAAAAATGCCTTCTCAGTAGTAGCTCTGACATTTCGGTAGAATGTTGTGAAATACCAGAGAAGCCCAAGATAGAGGAGGACTGCTTTGAATATGCAGGACTGTGTCTTGGTGGCAGGCTCACTGAATGTGGTCTTAGCCCCAGACTGAAAGCAACTCTGTCTCCCTATGGACTTGGCTCCAGCACTACTTTGCCATGCTCCTGAAACTAGCCTCCTCTTCTAAGAGACCCAGAAAAAAACACTTTCATCCACACCTCTAATAATAGGCCTTTTGACTCCATTTTTGGCTGTGGACTTTGCAGCAGCTAGGTAATGTTACTGTAGCCCTTCTCTACCATAGTCTAGTGGCTGTTCTACATACCCCAGGAGCCGGTGGAAGACAAGCCCATCTGTATCCCCAGTAACAGGCTCACTGACTCCAGTCCCAACTATGGATTCTGAAGGAGCTCTGTGACCCAGCTCCAGTCCTACTCTAATGAGTTAATAGAGTAAGCCCTGCCCACCCAGGGATCCAGCAACACCTGTCTGTGTCCATGGTAGCAGGCTCACCAAATGAAGTCCTGACTGTGGACCACAGAGCATTCCTGAGACTTGGTTCTAGCCTTATTCTGCTGCTGTCTTGGGACAGCCCTGCTCACTCAGGGCCTGGTGGGAGACATACCTGTCCATGTCCTCAGTAACACGTCCACTGACCTTTATCTGACTGCAGATCCTAAATCAGCCTGTGACCCTGTTCAACTACAGTCTGGGGACAGTCCAAACTGCCCAGGGACCCAATAAGAAACGCTCATGTCCATGCCCCTGCTAACATGCCCATTAATCTCAAATTTGACTGTGGTAGGGCTGTTGAAGCAGCCCTTTGACCTGGCTTCAGTCCCATTCTACCACGGTCTGTAGGTAATCCTCTCTGATCAGGGAGCTCATAAGATCTATGCCAGTCAGGACCCTTAGTGACAGGCTTACCAACCTTGGATCCAACTGTGGATCATGAAGCAGCCCTGTTACTCAGCCCCAACCGCACCCCATCACTGTCGCAGAGGCAGTTCTGCTTGCTTGTCCTGGGACTTTCCATTGATCCAAAAAGAGTTTGCTTAGGGATCTGGCAGGAGCCTTCTGAACTGTATGCACCACTAACAACAGGCCCATTGTGTGAGGACCTAATAGTAAATATATAATAGGCCTAATAATCTGCCTCTAGTCCTACCCAACTGTGGTCCAAGAGGTAGTCCTGTCCACCTGGTGATTTGGCAGGAACCATACCTGACCATGTGCTTGATAACAGCCTGCCAAATGTAAACTCAACTGCAGGTCCAACAACAGATCTGTGACTTACTCCAGCTCCATTCAACTGTGATCCTCTAGGCAGTCCCATTAGGCTGAGGATCTGGCTGGGGAAGGTCTTTACCTGCCAAGATCAGGCTGTAAAAATGGGAAGAGATATTTACTCTACCAATGCACAAGCAACAAAGCAAGGCTACACAGATCGTGAAAAGTCATGGAAACATGGCATCCCCAAAGGAAACTCATAAAGCTCCAGTAACCAAACACCAAAAAGTGGAGATGTATACATTAAGTGACACTGAATTAAAAAGACATTTTAAGAAAGCACAGCAAGGCACAAGAGAACACAAATAAATAAATTGATAAAATCAGGAAAACCATACATGAACAAAACTAGAAGTTAAATGTAGAAGTAAAAATTATAAAAAAGAACCAAACAGATTCTGAAGCTGAAAGACAAACAAATGAAGTGAAAAATACAATAGAGAGCTTCTAGAACATATTAATCTAAGCCAAGAAAGAAGTTATAAACTCAAAGATAGGTTTTTTGAAATTATCTAATCAGAGAGGAAAAAAAGAACCAAAAAGAATGAAGAAAGTATGCAACTTAATAGGACACAATAAATCAATCCAATATATGCATTATGGAATTTTTACAAAGAGAAGAGACAGAAAGGAACAGAAAAACAAATATTGATGAAAAAAATTAAGCACACAAATACATGGAAGGTTATCTCATGCTCAGGGATTAAAAGAATTAATAGTGTTAAGCTAAACATACTATCCAAAGTGACCTACAGATTCAATGCAATGTGTGTTAGAATGCCAATGATATTCTTTATAGAGACAGAAAAAAATACCAAAATACATAATGAACCACAAAAGACTCCAGGTAGACAAAGGCATACTGAGCAAGAAGGACAAAGCTGGAGGCATCACATCCTCTGAATTCAAAATATATTGCAAAGCTACAGTGTTCAAAACAGAAGGACCCCTAAAAACCATTATATAAACGAATGGAACAGAAAAAAGTGCCAAGAAATAAATCCACACATCTATAGTCGAGTGAGCTTTGACAAGTGTGCCAAGAACACACAATGAAGACAGTCTCTTTAATAAATGTCATTAGGAAAACAACTTTCACATGCAGAAAATCCATTTGTTGTATTTCATTTGTTTGTTTTTCAGCGCCAGAATTTGTTTGGCTCTTTTTTAAAATAATTTTTATCTCTATGTTTAACTTCTAGTTTTGTTCACATATTGTTTTCCTGATTTTACTGAATTATTTATCCACATTCTCTTGTGCTTTGCTGCACTTCCTTAAAATGTCTGTTTTTAATTCAATGTCAGGTAATGTATACATCTCCATTTTTGGGAGCTGGTTACTAGAGCTTTATTAGTTTCCTTTAGGGATGCCGTGTTTCCGTGACTTTTTATGATCTGCGTAGCCTTGCTTTGTTGTCTGTGCATTGGTAGAGTAAATACCTCTTCCTGTTTCTGCGGACTGGTTTCGGCAGGTAAATACATGTATCCCTCACCAACCATATGTAACAATAAACTCGAAGTGGATTAAAGACTTAAACATAAGACCTGAAACTGTAGAACTTCTAAAAGAAAATATCTGGGAAGAGCTTCTCGACAGTGGTACAGTCAATGATATTTGAAAATGACGCCAAAAGCACAGTCTCAAACGAAAAATAGGCAAGTGACATTACATCAGACTTAAAAGCTTCTGCATAAGAAAGCAAGCAATTAACAGAATAAAAAGGCAGCCTTTGAAATGGGAGAAAATATTTCCAAGCCATATATCTGATAAGGTGTTAAAATGAAAAATTTATAAGGAGTTCAAATCACTTAATAGCGTAATACAACCAGATTTTTAAAATGGGCTAAAGACCTGAATAAACTTTTCTCAAAAGAAGACACACACATTGCTCACAAGTATAGATAAATCAGGTGCACCACATTGCTACTGGGAAATGGAAATCAAAACCACAATGAAATTGCTTTGTGTCTTATAGACATTTTAACAATATTAATTCTTCCAATCCAGAAACAAAAATATTTTTTCATCTTTAGTGTCTTCCCCAATTTCTTTAATTTATCAGCAGAAGAATGGATAAAGAAAATGTGCTGCATATACACAATGGAGTAGTGTTCACCCATAAAAAGGAATAAAATCCTGTCATTTGCAACAACATGAGTGGAACTAGATATCATTATGTTAACTGAAATAAGTCAGCCACAGAAAGACGAACATTGCATGTTCTCACTTCTATGTGCTTTCTAAAAATCAAAACAATTGAGCTCATGGACACAGAGAGTAGAAGAATGATTACCACAGGCTTGGAAGGGTAGTGGGAAGATGGGGATGGATAATGCGTCAAAAAAATAGAACGTGTAAGACTATTATTTGATAGCCTGGCAGGGTGACTATTGTCCATAAGAACTTAATTATACATTTTAAAATAACTGAGAGTGTAACCGAATCGTTTGTAACTCAGAGGAAGGATTCTTGAGTGGATAGTTACCCCAGTCTCCATGATGTGCTTATTTCACATTCTATGCCTGTATCAGAACACCTCATGTACTCCACATATATGTGTGTGTGTATATATACATACATTTACATATATATCTCCATAAAAAATATGTGCTCCACATATATATATATATATATCTGTAGAAAATAAAAATAAGAATAAAAAAGAAAAAAATGAGATATTACCTTACATGTGTAAAAACAGTTATTATCAAAAAGACAACATATATAATAAGTTTTGGCAAGGATGCAATGAAAAGGAGACTCTTGTACACTTCTGGTGAGAATGTAAATAAGTACAGCCTTTTTGGAGAACTATATGGAGGTTTCTCAAAAAATAGAACTACCATATGCTCTAGCAATCCTGTTTCTGGGGCGTATATCCAAAGAAAATGAAATCAGTATCTCAAAGGAATATATGCTCCCCCAATTCATTGTGGAATTATTCACAATAGCCAACACATAGAAAAAAACCCTAAATGTTCATTGACAGGTAAATGGATACACACATACATATACACACTCGCAATGGAATATCATTCAACCTTAAAAAAAGAAAATTCTGCCATTTGCAACAATATAGATGACCTTGAGGGCATTATGTTAAGTGACTTATCTCACTGTGTCTTTCTGTGTCTTTCCCACAGAAAGACAAATACTGCATGATCTCACTCATATGTGGAATCTTAAAAACTCAAAAGTATAAAAGCAGCAAATAATATAGTGGGTTCAGGGATTGGGAAGTAGGAAAATGGGGAGACACTGGTTAAAGATAAAGAGGTTCACTGATTTGGGATTAATACATTCTAGAGATCTAATTTACCGCAGGATGGTTACTATGATTTGAACATGGTTTGCTTCTCTCCATTACGGTTATGTTAACATTTGATCCCAAGTGTGGCAGTATTGGGGGATGAGGCCTAGTGGGAGATGTTTGTGTTATGGAATTGGATCCCTCATGAATGGCTTGCTGCTGTTCTCCTGGTATTGAGAGAGTTCTCGCCACCATGAGAGTGGATTAATTCTCATGGAAATAGGTTGGGTCAGGAAGCCCCTCTGATGTCCTTCTCTTTGCATGTCCCTGATTTCCACCTGACCTGCTCTGCTATGTTTTGATGCAGCACCAGAGGTCTAACCAATGATGGCTATGTATATAAAAACCAAGTTTCAGATATTCTGTTACAGCAACAAAAAAAGCTTAAGACAGTGTCTATAGGAGACTACAAAGGAGACGGTGACTATAGGAGACAGTGACTATAAAGGAGAGGGAAATGGAAGAGGGAAATTTGTCCTGATGTCATTTTTGGAGTCCCTGTAGCTAGGTCAGGCCTAGAAACCAAAACTATATTAAAAGTAATGGTAAAAGACCCAATTACTTTTGCACTAATCAAATATACTAGAAATCTGGTGAGTGAGTGATCTTGTTTTCTCACCACAAAAAAAAATCATAAATATGTGAAGTGATGGATATGTTAACTAGTTTGATTGTGGTAGTCATTTTACAATGTATACATATATGAAAACATGTTTTACACCTTAAATATAGTCAGTTTTTATCTGTCAAGTATACGTCAATATAACTGAAAAAAATGTATATGGTATGTCATTATGACTTTTTCCTATGTTCTTTTTTTTCACCTTAAGTTCTTAATAATTTGAAAAACTGATATTTGTTTGCTTTTAAGGGTTGATGGTATCCATGTGTGATTATTTTGACTTATTAATATTTTTCAGAATCAAAATTATTAGTTCCCATTCCTTGTTGTGATGCCATTCAGTAGGCTAAATTTTTTGCTGATTAGCTTATTAGTTACCTACTTTGTCTTTCTCTAATAATTCCTCTTGGGATTGCTCAAAAGGTAATACTAACCAGTTACCTTAATCCATATGCTTTTAGTTACAGTATTATAACTAGCAAATTTTAAAGAAAAAAACACATATGATACGAATGTCTAAGGGAAAATTGCTGTTTTATATTTTCTCTTTAATTGTAATGTAACAAGTTGAACCGTTACTGAATGAAGATTCATTTAATCTTTGGCTCCCCAACATCCATTATTCTTCTCATAATAAAATCCTGTTATTCCCTTTCAGTAGTTATGTTTCAGCTCAGGGTTAGTCATGGTGACTTAGACCTATGTCTTCTGCTTCCTGGCTACTCTTCATATATGGGCCTGCAACACTGCCAGCGTCAGTCTCTTTTGCTCCGCATGCAAATGCTGTTGTCTAAAAGAAGAGATTCCATCTGTGAATAAAGACAGAGCAAAAATAAAAGACAGGGGAGTGGGAGAGGGAAACTTGTCCTGATGCCATTTTTGCAGTCCCTGTAGCTAGGTCAGACCTAGAATCCAAAACTGCATCAATATATGTGAACAAATATATTTACTTTAGATTGAAACTAGATTTTATCTCACTTTTAACTATGAAGTCTGAGCAAATTGACTACCATCATGATTCTTTAGTTAAAATCAAACTTTTTTTCAATTAAAGTTGAAGATGCTAAAATATGTGTTAAATTTTAATCGTTTATGATAGAAAAAATATCACTGGACTCACTAAAATTCTACATTTATTTTAACTGAAACAATATGATTGAAAAAAAGTTTACCAAAATACAGATATTGTTGAACTAAAGACATATCTTCCACAGTTTCTTTCAAAAAAGAAATATGTTTTATATGAAACTGTTTTAGGGAATTTGGGCTGACATATCTTAGAGAAGAAAAGAAAAACAGATGATTTGAGTTGAAATTTTTAGCATGTCTCCATCTAAAAATATTGAATAGAGCCTTTCAATGTTTTAACCTTTATTGAATAGATTCTGGTTAAATTATCCCTTAAAAGTCATTTGAATATTACATTAAATTATAGATTAAAAGTAAAATGTTATATTAATTATGTTCTCCTTTAGAATTTAAAAGAAATGTTTGATGAAAAGCTGGCCTTTAAGTAATTTTATTGAGATTTACTGTTAATAAACTTCAATTTTGTGATGTTTTAATAATTTTGTATTTATGCAAACTTTGGTGATATAACACATGATTTATTCAAAAGTGCTTTTGATGCTACTTTCTTGCTCTTGTTCTTAGGCATTGATAGATATCATTACAAGATAAAGCATCTTGCATCCGTAACCAATCTGTAAAAATAAATAACAGTTATTCCAAAAGTGGATATTGCTTTTGCGGTTGAAATCGTCTCTCTCTCTCTGAACATCATCAACTATAATTTATAAGATTTTCAAATCTTCTTTGGAAATATTTTTTACGATTTTCAGATGATAGCACATAACTTCAACCATTGTTATCTCAAGTAAGCTTATCGACACAAACAACTCACATCTCCATTATTTTGTAATGTAAAGTAGTTCAAAAGTAACTGACATACAGGCATTTCAGGAATGAATTATCAGCCAGACGAATAATTGGCAAACATACTCAGTAAAGGATGAGAAAGTAAATATTTCAGTCTTCCTGGACCATCTGGTCTCTGAGACAACTAGTTCTCTGTCATTTTAGCATGGAAATAGTTGTAGACAGCATACAGATAAATAGCCTTGTCTTTGTTGAAACAAAACTTTGTTTACATAAATACGTAATGGGCCAGTTTTGGCTCATGGGTCATAGTTTGTACACCCATGAGCTACATCTATGACCTCCTCCCGCAAAGACAAAAGAACAAAAAACAAAAACAAACAAACAAAATCCTAAAATACACACAAAAGTCCATAATCTAAAAAAACAAAACAAAACAAAAAAATAGCAGTTTAAAGAATACCATAAAAAGAATAAATATTTTCTGAGGATTTCACCTGGAAACCAACCATTTATGCCTGCCTAAGCATATTTTTATTTTTTTAAATATTATTCGTTTCCAAAGCAAGATGCCTAATTCCTCTTATGCCTTGTCTCATTATTACCTTCATTATATATATATATTTTTCTCATTTAGTTTCTCACTTTGTTTAATCTTTTTTTTTTTTTTTGATACAGAGTCTTGCTTTGTCACCCAGGTTGGAGTACAGTGGTGCGATCTTGGCTCACTGCAACCTCCACCTCCTGGGTTAAAGCACTTCTCCTGCCTCAGCCTCCTGAGTAGCTGGGGCTACAGGCACCTGCCACCACGCCCGGTCAATTTTTTGTGTGTTTTTAGTAGAGACAGGGTTTCACCATGTTAGCCAGAATCGTCTTGATCTCCTGACCTCGTGATCCATCCGCCTTGGCCTCCCAAAGTGCTGGGATTACAGGTGTGAGCCATGGCGCCTGGCCACTTCATTTACTTTTTATCAGAGGATAAGTTGAAGTTAAAAAATGAGAAAAAAACCTAAATGATGGAAGTCATACAAAACATGATTACAGACATTTGTCTTGTTTTATGTTTTCTCTTTATCTCTTTGTATTTCTGTCTAGTATCTCGAATAAAGCATCAAAGAAGACGGGACCTAAAATCATGGACAAAGGTATAGAAAAGAGATTCAGAGAAAACACACTTTATATTCCAAGTGGGGTTGGCATGGAGACCTGTTGGTCAGACCAAGATGAAATGATACATGTGTCAAAACGACCTGGAGAATAAGATGACAAACTTATCCACAAAGCACTTCTGGCATTTCTGGAGGTCACATACTAACCATCACACAGTTTGTCTCACTGTAAATGATGTCTTTGAAATGGTGTGTACAACATGTTTCTACATCAGGGCAGGAATAATTCTCTGAATTCTATTAGCTTCAAAGGACCTATATCATAAATGCATTTTTCAAAAGACATGGTGTTCAGGTCAAAATGGCATAAAATATTGAAAGCTATCAAATAATCTTTCAGGAGTATATAGAAATCCAAGCATCAATCTTACTCACTTTCTGGGATTCTAAACCAATTTTTGAAAACAGGTTACTGATCCATATTAAGAAAAAAATCTCATAAACATATTACATTGATTTTATACCCCTATAAGCTTTTAAATCTATACACTGCATATATTTTTAAGGTATTAATAATGTATTTATATAGAACCCATTCTAATGAATTTCAGGTAATTTATGAATTTCATCTCATTAAATATATGCTAAACATTCTTAATTGCATTACATTAGGCTATATTTTACTAAGCTTTTAATAACTAATATCCACAAATAAAGTCCAAGAAAATAGATAAATGTACAAAATCGGACATATTAATATTATGATTTGTACATATATGTGTGTATGTATCTGTTTATCTGATTTCCAGTAATACAAGAGTGTCTCAATCAGTCAACATGGCTTTAGAATAATTACTTAGAGGAAATTAAATGCACTCTTTTAATATTCGGTTTATTTTGTTTCCATAATTTGTCAATATTTGTCTATATGAATACACAGAAATAATAAAATAATTTATTTTCTTGAAATATTAGTTTATAATAAGCCAATATATTTGATTTCAGGGTGCATTCTGAAACCGATTCTCAGATTTCAAAATGACAACAACATCGAAACTAGTGCAACAACTTTCTCTTGAGCATTATAATTTTTCAAAAATTAAAATGCATTACCTCATGGATGGCTTCACATAAAATAAATAAATATTTGAACAATTGAAGCTAATTCTTTCTCATGTTTTTCTTTTATTTGTATGGGGTGTCCTTGCTTTTACCTGTTCAGTGTCTATTCAACCTTCCTATTTCACTTTGGAAAATGTCCTTTCTTTTCCTTTGTTGTTTAATTGGGACTCCCTATCAATGTGCCCTTTCTAGGCAAGTGTGGTCTCTGCATCTGAGTTATGTCGTATGAACTCTTTAGCCTAAAATTTGCACTTATGAGTTAAGAATCACAAGATCAACTTTAATTGGAACTGATTTATCCAGACAGTGCTGTTCCATGTACATCATCTATTAGAACATGAATCTACATCTCTGTAATGCCAGGTTTCTATCCTTTCTTAAACTTGCATTTCAGTATCTTCTTTAGCTGCATTGCCCCATATTTCTCCAAAATATTAAATATTACTTTTTAATTATGCCAAAATTTAAATTTTGTTGCTCTTAATCACAGAATCCTAGTGAATAAAAGTTGAAATAATGAATACAAGTATTTTTATGCTATTTCGACATACTTAAAATATACTTTATTCCTCTTTATAAAAATTAGTATCTTTAATGGACTACATACATTTTCTAATTTCTTGAGTTAGTCCTTAGTAGAAATAGCAACTTAACATATGCTCCTGGTATATATATTTGAATTGAAATGTATTATAATTGTGTCTTATTAGTTATTGAAATAAATGACATTTCATATTAGTTTTCAGCAATTTGGTGAATTCTGGGTTCACTGTTCCACATAATAACTGAGAAGGGTGAAATTCTTGACACTGAATATACTATACTATCCTGGATTATCCAATGACATATCAAATAATATGCTTGGAATTGTCATTAAAATAATTATTTTAAATACTGATTATTTTGTATTTCCAAACATATGCCTTCGATTCAGAAAATCACAGCAGTGGTTCAGATTTCTCCTCATCTTTAAAATGGCAATGGTTAAAGAACCTACCTTATATATAAAACACTGTTGAATTCCTTTGGTTTTGTTCATCTTCCATTGTAGATTTTCTCATTCTTCAGTCTTTTAAAGAAACTTTTCTGACTTAATAAATATTGGCATGTCTCCAAAAGTGAAAATGCAAAAAAATGTATATTTGAAATGTATCACTTTCCCATATTAATTCTACCTCATTCCTACTATTCATTCTTTTATTACATTCCCAACCATCCCTGTTAGGCAATCACTAACAGTAGTTTCTGGCTCATATTTTCTTTTTCTTTGTATTTTTTTTAATAAAAATTAAGTAGGTACCGCTTTTGTATGTATTTCTTATGCAATAAGTAGTGATATGGTAATTTAGCAATCTTATAAATTTTGTTATCCTTCCTTAAAATTACATTTTGGGAATAATTCCCTTTGGTTTCAATTCATACATATATATTGTATGTTTTTTTCAACAGTTACATGATAAAAGTCTGTAGTATATCTATCTTCTCCATTGTAAAGCTAGTAGAATTACAGCTTAATCATTTCCCCACATTTACAAATTTCAGTTATTTCCAACATATTGCTTTTGCAGACAATACAAGAAACCTGGCTATGTATTTGGTATTGGAGGGTTAAAGTCAAGGAAATATTGAGAATTGTAGTTACTGTATCCGAAAGTAAACACTCCTATCATTTTATTATACATTTCCAAATTCTTCCTTGCACATGTTGTACTCATTTCATTTGCCACAGGGAATATATTGAGTGATTCTTTCCCTGCACACTCCCCAACAAAATGTACTGTCAAGCTTTGTAATTTCCCAGTTTGAGAGTTGAGGAAGTGTCTCAGGGTAATTATATTGTATTGAAATTTTTATTGAGATAATTATAGATTTACTCACAGTTGTAAGAAATACCACAGACATGTCATGTACTCTTTCTCAGTTTTCCTAAGAGGGGGATGTACCTTGACAAACTATACTGAAATATTTCTGTCAGAATAGTGACATTGATACAATTCACCAATCTCACTCAATTTCCTGAGTTATATTTGTATTCATTTGGAGTGTGTGTGTGTGTGTGTGTGTGGATGTGTGTGTGTGTTTAGTTCTACATAATTGTATCCAGTTGTAGATTCATGGATCCACTACCACAGTGTCTGTACCGAACAGTTTTATCACAAAAAGACTACTGGCAATACCCTTTTATAGCAAGATCAACCTCCCAGGCTCACTCCGTCCCCTCACTAACCCCTCACTAATCATTAGTAACTACTAAATTACCTCCACTCCATTTCTAAAATGTTCTCCTTTCTAAAATGTTATATACATGGAATCATACAGTATGAATTGGGCATCTTTGCTGAACCAAGTTGTATGCAAGAACCATTTGTTCCTTTATATTGTTGAATTACATTCCATGGCATGGAGGCATCACTGTTTAACCATTCCCCTGTTGAAGAACATCAAGTTTGTTTTCAGTTTTTAGCTATTATAACTAAGGCTTACATAAACATTCATAGAGAAGATTTTGTCTAAACATAATCTATTTAAAATTGGAGTTAAATGTACAAGAGTGGGATTTCTGGGAAACTGAATGTTTCATTTTATATCAAATTTCCAAATTGTTTTAGAGAATATCTGTACTTTTTTTTTTTTTTACTAATTTTTTACATTTCTACCAGTAATGTATGATTGATCTTATTTTTCAGCCTCATGACCTGCATTTGGTGTTGGAACTATTTATTTATTTATTTGAAAAGGATGTGGGAATATATCATTGTGGTTTTCATTTGAATTTCCCTGATGGATAATTTTTTAAAAAATTCGTTTATCTATATTTGCCAACTACATATCCTCTTCAGTGAAATGTCTGTACATATTTTTGCCTACTTTCTGATTAAACTGTCTTTTTTCTACTCTTGAGGTTTAAAAGTGTTATCTATGTCTATATCTACATCTACTAGGTACCAGTCTTTTGACATATAAGTGGTTTTTAAATGTTTTCTGCCCGTCTGCAGCTGGTTTTTCATCCTCTTCGTATGAACTTGCCCAGTGCAAGAGGTTTTCATTTGGATGATGTAGAATGTATCTTTTGTTTTATTTTATAGATTGAACATTTTAGTGCTATTTCTACAAATTATATGCATAGTCACAGATCCCAAAGACTTTACCTTGTGTTTTTTTTTTTTCCAAAGATGTTTTAGCGGTTTTTGTTCATTTGTTTGCTTGTTTGCCTACTGATGTCAAAATGTGTCATTTGTTGAAAAGGTGATCCTTCCTCTATTGAATTACCTTTAAAACTTTGTCAAAAATTAATTGAATGTATTCGTGTCAGTTGATTTTAGGGTTTTCTCTTGTGTTCCCTTGATGTATGTGTTTATTACGCTGCCAGTACACTGTCTTGAATAATCTAGTTATATGGTAAGCCATAATGTCAGATGGAGTGATTTGTACCACTTTTTGTTCTTTCTCAAGACTGCTTTAGCTAAACTGTGACCTATGACTTTCTGTATCACTATTAGAATAAGCTAGTTTATGCCTACTGGAAACCGTGCTAAGCTTCTGATAGAAATTGCTTGAAGCCTATAAATTAATTTTGCAGGGAGGGGATTGACATCATTACCATATCGAGTCTTTCAACCTATGAACACAGTATTAATCTGCTTTGATTACTTTGATCAGTGTGGTGTAGTTCCAACATACATGTTTTAGCTATGTTAATATGTAAGTATTTCATTTTCTTTGAATTGATGATAAGGGATAGTGTGTTTTTAATTTTGTTTTCTTCATGTTCATTATTATTATTTTAAAAGGTGATTAATTTTTATGTTAGATCTTTTATCCTCTGACCTTGCTGAACTGCTTTCTTATACTAGAGGTTTTTTTTTATAGATTTTAGAGATATTCTACTTCGATAATAATGCCATCTGCAATTAGAGACAGTTTTACCTTTTATATCCTGATCCTTATGCCTTTTATAAAGTTTTTTTTTTAATTCAGTAGCTAGAATTCCAATACTATTTTGAATTAAATTGGTGGAAGTGGATATCCTGCCTTGTTCCTGATCAAAACATTTACTCTTTAACAATCAGGTATGTCTCACTGTCATTTTAATTTTCATTTATCTTCTTTTGCTTATAATTGGCCTTTAAAACTTTTCATGGTCATTTTAATATTATCTTTGGAAAACGGCATTTTTATGTTTTTTGCTCGATTATGGTGTGTTTGCTATTTCTCCCACTCTTAATATTTTAGTTCTCCATATACTAGGGTTATTAGCCTTTACCTCTGATATACTTTGTAACACTTTTATTCAAAGTGTCATTTGTTTTACCCTTTTATAATGTTTTGTGGCATTTGTTGAAATGCACAGATTTGAGAAATAATTTATGTGGTCAAATGTATCAATCTTTTACTTAATTGAATTCAGGTTTTATTATATTTATTTAAGTTTACGGAAATTGACTCTTACTTGTATGTTTTTAGATTTTACATTTGTATCTCTCATTTAGTTGTATATAACACAGAGTATGGATCTACTTTTGTTCTTTCACATAATTTTCCATTAATTTAAATTTTCATTAACTTAAATATTTATCTTTGGTTCATTGGTGTTATAAGAAAAGATGTTCCAGGTATAGTAGTTATATATATATGATATATATGAATAGATTTTTCTTTTTTTTTTTTTTTGTTTTGACGGAGCTCCTCTGTCACCGCAGGTGGATGCGTGCCGATCTCAGCTCACTGCGAGGTCCAGCCTCCGGTTCACGCCATTCTCCGCCCGGGCCTTTCCCCGAGTAGGGGACTTACAGGCGCGCCACCCGTCGCGTCGGCCGCTAGGTGTCTGTGTATTTTTCAGGTGTAGAGACGGGTTCACCGTGTTAGCCAGGATTGGCTCTCGAGGGCTCGCGGACCTCCGTGATCCGCGGGGCGTGTGCTCGGCGCTCCAAAGTGCTGGATACAGGGCTGAGCGCCACCGCGCGCCCGGGCTTCCCTATATTTTGTATAGTTGAAACTCATTGTCTCGCGGGTAGCCATGTCAGATACGCACACTGATTTTGGATTGAAAAAGGACTTGATGGTATATTCGCGTATAGCTTTTTAATGTACGATATTTATAAGCGTACCATTTGAAATAGTGGCTAATAGCGGTTTAAGGTATATTGTTTTTAGAAATTAGCCCTTTATTTTTATTCCAGGTTTTATTCAGTTACTCCGTTAGATATGTTATAAAAGCTTTAGTGCACCTTCTGTACCTCCACAAAAAGGTTGTGGTGTGTTTATTAGAGTTAGTTTAAGTAAATTAAATTAAATGAAGGAAGCGAATACCTATGAACAAGAAAAATAGTTTAGTCCGATGGTAGTGCAAATGACTTTGTGTGGTTTTCAGATTATTTAAAATTTTTAAATGTTGTATGTATAGATTTTGCAAATTTTTTGTTAAGTTCAGCTCGAGTTACTTGTATCTTTCTGGTTAGTATTGAAGCATTTTGGTACTGCACCCTATCAGTTCATGTTTGTTAGGATTATATAATTTTGTGTATTTTAATTTATTTCCTGCTGAATTAATACTTATTAATATTAATGAACTATGCTATCAAAATTGTAAGGGTTTATTGAAATAATAAAAATGTGAACAAACCTATAAGAGAACAAAAGGATGAAAATTTACAGATAGATACATAGATATAAACTCAGTTATCAAGGAAATGTTAATATATTTCGGGTACAAAATTGAACCCAAAATAATAATTTTGGAAATAATTATATCGCTTTGTATGCTAAGGGTGTTTTTATGTACGTGTCTCCTATACCCTTCTCATTATATGAATAAAAGTTTGTGTAACACTTTGGAAAATGTATTTCTCAAATACATATATAAGTAATTAAAAACTTTAAGAGAGAACTAAGCCACAAAAATATAAAGAAAATAATACAAATGAAATAAATGTAGTAAAAGAGAAAAGCCTTTTAAAACTAGAATTATATCAAAGCTAAAATTATATTTTGAAAATAATAAGTAATTAATGTGAATAGAAGACAATAAAAAGAGGGAGGAGAGAAGTCATACAATGCAAAATAACAAACTGACAACAGAGATTCTATATGTACTAAACATATATCAAGAATTTATAAACGATTTTATGTTGTAAAATGAAATATTTTAATAAAATGGATACATTTGATAAAACTACAATTCAGCAAAACCGCAGTGAGAAAAAACAGTAAATATAAACTTTGTTTAGTAAAATATAGTAAAACTAAAAGTGTACATACATACTGCTGATGAATATGCAGTCAATTCAAATAGAAAACAAACTTTATGTTATTTGAATATCATTTAATAAATAATATATATAACATAGATATAAATGTGCTGACAGATTTGCGAGACCTCTACACTGAGGAGTATAACATATGCAAAATTAAAGAAGGCCGAAATAAATGGAAATCCCAGTTTCACGGATTGGAAGACTCAATATTGTAAAAAAGGCAATTAAACACAAATTGATTTACAGATTCACTGAAATCCCAACCAAATCTTAACAGGGAACCGAGCTTTAAGGAACCTGCAATTTGGCTGCAATCCCAACTAAGTCCCATATTGAGCAGTGGTTTCTTTATGGAAATTCAAACGTTAATAGTAGTTAAGATAATACTGATGAAAAATCAGAAGGATGTACAGTCATAAATAATGATCATTTGTTCCAAAGATACGACAAAGATATTACTCCATTCACTGGAATAGGCCGATATAGCACTATTCAAATTTGCAACATAAATCCACACATGTTTACGTGATTTATGAATAAGTTGCTGGTTTTATTAGTGATATCCCTTTATCATCTTTCATTGGGCTTCATAGTTGAGTCACACCTCTTTCTTCACAGATGCTTTTTGGGTCCCTCAGGTTCTCCTACTGTTTTCTCTGTTCTTGACCACTCTGTGACTTGCCCAGCTGCATGTGTTCCCCTGCAAGCTTGAACCTTAGCTGGGGCCTTGAAAGTTCCCAGTCCTGATAAAGGTGTTTACACTGTTTTTCCTTCCCTCCCTCCCTTCCCTTAAAACACTGAAAGGAACCTGCCTTATCTCGAGCCAAATTCCTTCAACTCTCATATAAACTCCATAACTTGACCTGTCATTGTGGACAAAACTAGATAGAACAGTTCTTTCTCTCACTGTCCATTGTGAGGACACTCTGCAGGCCCCTCCATACATAAATTGCTGAATAACAATGCTTCGGACTGAGCATTCTGGCAACTAGTGCTCCTTTCCTTGAAATTCCAACTGACCCCATCTTGGGGGTATTTGGGGCATTCCCCTGTGGAGACTAACCTGCTGCCACTTTTGGGATGACTTCAGCTGGAAGGAACAATGTTATACTTCAATAAAATGTTTTTTTTTTTTTTTCCGATGGTGTAGTTTATCTCCCTATCCTTAATCTTCATTTCTTTCAAAATTTTCATTGTTGATGAGAATCAAATCTGCTAACTGATTAACCCTAAGGAACTTCCCCTATCATTCTGAAGCTCATAGAAATAAGCTTAAAACGAACAGGGGTCATTTTACTTAAGGTGATTGTTGGAGAATAAAATGAGAACATTGATGAAACTACATGGCACACGTCAGGTGCTCAACAAATATTAGATTTCATTTTTTCACTTTGTTACTCAATTACTAAACAATATATTTTCTATTTTTATTCCTGTCAGCTGCCAGAGTTGAAACACAGTTGTGCCACCCTTTATCTGAAATAATGTTTTTCCTTTCCTTCCTTCTTTCCTTCCCTCCTTTCTTCATCAGTTCCTGTCTTTGTCCTTTGCTTCCTTTCTTCCTTCCTTCCCTCCCTTCCTTTCTCTTTCGCTTTTCTTTTCTTTCTTCCTTTTCGGCAAATTGAAAATAAGAATATTTTTGTGGTCTCTTAAGTTTATGTTTAATAACTTAGCTCTCTTTCATATTGTAAGTCATGCTTGTTATAAAATACCCGTGAAAACATTAAAAGTGTACATCTTTTTAGTAAGATATTGGTTTACATTAAATTAATATGTTGTACTCCAACTTAAGTCACTAGGATATGCTCTGCCTAAAGCAGAAAACTGTGCCAAATATGGCTTTCAGAAACACTGTAACTCCAATGAAAGCCGTATTTTTTCATTCACATATCAAGATTTAGGAAAAGCTAGTTNAGGAAATATTTTTTGTTAATCAATTTATCTATCACTAAGTTCATGAAAAAAAGTATTTAGTTATATATGCCTCCCATACTACCTTTGTTTTCTAGGTTATATTTGTTTTATCTTGTTTTATAACTGGTATTGCTGCAGCTGCAGCTCTGTTTGTTGTTACTCCTGTGTTGTTGTTATTGGCTACTGTTCTGTGTTTACTTTTTAAAATAAAGATCCTTTAAGTATATGGGATATAATATCATAGAATGTGCTTTGGTCTATGCAGATAGAATTGGTCTGTTTTAAGCATTGAGCTGGTGCTAATAAGCAGAAAAGTATATAAATCCAAAATAAAAATAGTGGCATCACTAATCTTTTCAAAGATATTTAAATTTTCAGAAATACTTTTATTTATTTGATACTTAACACATGATGTGCATGTGAATATGAATATACAATATATTTATTTTGAAATTTTAAAGATTTTAAATCTAGAAAGTTTCAAATTTATTTGTGTCTAACATCAATATAGTGAATAGTTTGGGCTGTAAATTTTTGTCTTTATTCCCAAACTATACCTGTCAATCTACACATTACTATCTGAAAACTAGTGGAGTAATTATTTTAATGAAAAAATTACATAGCCTAATAACCCAGTGTTGTGACTTTTTTATTACTTTTACATTTCAGAAATATTTATTAAAAGATGTTTTTAGTGATCAAGTTAATACTTTTACAGATGAGGAGATCCATTAACTGTAAATAGACACTACTTTTCAGGGAATAAAAAGCTATACTAATATTATGAATTAAAATAGGCTGTTACATTATTTATTAACAGGCTGTACATTTAAGGACTAATTCACTTATTTAGCCATATTTATATATGACTGAGGACTATTTGGAATACTAAATTCCATGAAATGCTTTAAAACGGTAGAATTAGGTATTATTTACAGTCCTTCAAGTAGAACTAAATATAAAGTAGAATTAAATATATACAATATTGACCTTTCAATCTAGCTTGCTATATAGGCTTTTACATGTGTCGATGAGAAACTGGTTAGCAGTGGTAACCCTTAGAGATGGGTCTATAAGAGTCTGTAAGAAACTTAAACAGTTCAACAAGCAAAACACATGCAATGACATTAATAAGCAGGCAAAGGACATGAACTGACACTTTTTAAAAGAAGACATATGTGCAGCTTTCAAATTTGTATTTGAGGAAACAGATAGTGCTAACAAGTGTGTTGGTATGAGCAAACTCTATTTTCAGTCATATATACGCATTAAGCTGCACAGTTCTTTAAAAAGTATGTCTTTATTTCTGACTACTAAAATTTCTAATCTGTATTTAATAAAAAACATTAAATGTCTGCTTCTCAGGCATATAAATTAAATGCTATGTAATCAACATCATGAGTTCCCCCTTCATACACTTATACACACAATATCCTTTGAGGATTATTTTAAAATATAATGTTTCAAGTTTGCTAAATCAGTGTTTATTAACCCAAATGCTTTCAAGAGTCACATAGGAAATACAGTTTAGTAAGGAAGGCTAAGTCCAGGATAATGAATTGCAAATGGGTATCTTTTAAGTGTGAGCACATGTATGCCAACTAAATGAGAGTTTCAAATAGATGCTTCGTATTTCAGGCAATCAAAATCTGACTCAAATGACCTAAGTAATGTGTTTTGCAGGACTGGAAGTCCCGATAAAGAGTCAGTATCAGTGTTATTGTTGTCGAGGCTCTCTTCAATTTTTTTCATGGACATAAAGAAAAAAAGAGAGAGAGAGAGAGTTAGCTTTTCCTACAAGGCTTGAATAAAAAGTCTTTCCTTCTTTGACTTGGCTAACTTCAGTCCATGTGCTCACTTTCCGGCTAAAACAATCTCCAGGTGTCTCAGTCCCTTCGGGCATCTATAATAAGATAGTACAGGCTGGGTGACTTATTAAACAACAGAAATTTATTTCTTACAGTTCTAGAAGGTACAAAGTCTAAGATCAATGCACTGGCAGATTTTGTATTGAGAACGAGCTTGCTTCTTTATGAAGAGTGTTTTCGTGCTTTATTCTCACAGCGCAGAGGAGCAAGGAAGCTTTCTGGAGATTCTTTTATAAGGGCACTAATCCTGTTCATAAAGGCTCTGCCTTTATGTCCTAATTACTTCCTTAAGTCCACACTTCTTAATACTATCAGGGGTTAGGATTTTAAGATTTGAATTTTGGGGTACTTAAACAGAAGGACCATAGCACCAGCTGAATTTTATCTGTTGATGGGTAAAGCTGAATTTTCTGAGTCAATCATCTACAAAACAGATCTGATTGTCATGACTGATCAAACCTAATTAGGACCCACTCGTGAACACGAATAAAGGGTCAATTTCTCTTGAGTACCATAGATGGCGTAGACAAAGTTTCATTATATAATTTAAAATAAAATTCAGTTGGAAATAAACAAAAAAAAAATGCTGGAGATCAAAGTAGACTGCCTACAAACGGGGTATTTGACATTTTTTTTTTTTTCTTCAGGATTTGCAGAACCACAGACTCAATGTGGTTGAATCTTTCTGACATTTTGAGTAAAGCTGAAAATCTCAGTTATTATGTAAAATGTTTCAATCGCGGAAATAAATGAAATTTGAAGCATTGCGCAGGGCAAACAAAATTAACTTACAGACCAATTCAGCATGTGGAGCAATTGGTTTTCAGCTTGTATTCTAGCTATCACAAATGCTATTTCTGAGTAATTTCAGGCCATGTACTGCATCTACAGTAATTTTTTAGGCCCACTTCCTGAAGACTGATAGAAATTAGAGGTCATGGTTATAAATGTAAGAGAGACATTGAGTGGATATATCTTACATTAAATTTTTCTTATGTGTGACTGTGGGAAGGGTGGGTAATTTTATGGAGGACTGTGCTAAGAATAGCGCTAGGGATACAAAATCAATATTTGAAGTATTTTTCAGACCTCCAAGCAAATAAATAAAAGTAAAAGGAGGAAATGATACAGTAAGGTAAAAGAATACATATAACTTTATGAATTATAAATAATTCAAATAGATAATACGGGTCGTATGCAAGAAAATATATGATAACAAAGAGAAAAAAAGTCTCCTGTAAACGATTAAAATATTACATATTTATTGTCAAAAAATGAAAAGAAGAGAGAAAACACAAGTCAGAAATAATGGTGTCACTCATCTATTATGCCAGTAATTTTCAAGTGTTTCTTTCAGGAATATACTCTGTATATATTTTACATACGATTATATATCATTATGAATACAAATCAAATTAGAATGTAATATTTTTTAAGCTTAAACATAAATGGAAATTATGAAATATTATCCAAACATTTTAATGGTAAAAATTATTTGGAGAAGAATTCTATGTGTTCAATTTAATAATCTCAATAGACATTTTATAAGGTATGTAAATATGTTGGATTGTTATTTCGTCGTTCAATCATTTTTTGCTTAAAAACTTCCATTTTTTATCCTGTATCATCTCCTCATTATCCTTTGTTTGAAAGAGTTAAAATTCACAATAACAAATATTGAACATTTTAATTGCTTTAATAAACATGCCAGTTATTTTGAGAAATAAAATAATAAATCTTGTATCAATAAAAACGCTATAAATCTCCCTTATACTCTACTCCTGAAACCATGTTGCAGTTTTTATTTTTAATCCAGTAATAATGTGATACCATTTTAAAATAACTGGCCGATCATATTTTAATTAGCTAGTCTGTTTGATATATCTGATGTTGGGGGTTTAAACCTTATTTCCCATATGTTTATTGGGTAATTATATCTTTGGTGGTCTTTTTCATTTGATGTCCCTCTATCCTTTTTTCAAGAGTAATTTAAATTTTCAATGTTTAACATTTTACATATTTTACATTTCAAACTTCTTGCATTAATTACCACAAATATTATATAAGGGATGCTTAGCACCTAATATTTTCAAGGATGTAGAAAAAAAAATTTTCATATTACTTGCTGGGAAAGAAAACTGTAAACCCCAACTTGAGAACAGTTTTGACAGGCTCTTCTTTTTATGTCAAAATCTACCCTTTTAATAGAGACTTTCCCACTCTTTAAGGTTTACCCAAAACAGATGAAAATGTGTATTCACCAAACATCTTTGCCATAAAATGTTAAGCATTTTTAAGTTCCCATGTGTAAGGGAATCTTTTTCATAATAGTCAAAAACTAGAAGGCTAATATAATAGTTTTTGAAATCATCTACTGTGGGATTCCTCCTCATTTGGTGTACCTGACTTCCAAAAGGGCATAGGGGAATCTTTCTGAGGGTGAAGGGAATATGGCCTAATATTGACTTCAAGTGTGGGTTTATTGGTGGGCACATTTACTTCCCTCAGAGACATCAAATGCACCTTAAGGATCTATACATTTTAATTGCATACTTAAATTTATAAGATTTATATCATTATAATATAATTATAAATATTAAATGTCAAATTAATTTTTTAAAAAAGAAATTAACCAGCAACATCAAAAAATATGGGGAAGGGAGGATTCTTTCAATTTCTTGAATTTAGAAAACCTATTTCAGAAAGTTTTATAGCTCTTTATAACATTTATAGTTAATGTTTTTTAAATGTCTCTTCTTGAAAGAGGCTAATATGTCCTCATCCAAGTCCCATCTCAACTTGTAATCCCCGTAATCTCCATGTGTCAGGGGAGGGACCAAATGCGCAGTGATTGTGTCATGGAGACATTTCCTCCATGATGTTCTCATGATAGTAAGTGAGTTCTCACAAGATGTGATGGTTTTACAAGGCAGTTTTGTCTGCTCTTGCTCACTCTCTCTAGCTTGCCACCATGTAAGACATGCCTCTTCCCCTTCCACCATGATTGTAAGTTTCCCAAGGCCTCCACAGCCATGCAGAACTGTGAGTCAATTAAACCTCTTTTTTTAAATATAAATTACCCAGTCTTACGCAATTCTTAACAGCAGTGTCAAAACAGACGAATACAGAGGTCTATTACGAGAATGTTTCATCTTAAAAGAGAGACATATAGATAAAGTGCCATGAGGCATATCTCAATACATTCGTATTATCTTTTTCTACATTTATTTAATTTATAATTAACAAGGTACATTCTTGATGAGTAGAATGAAATACATCCAAAAAATCATATTGGTCATCTCTGTTTTGTTTGAAATAACATTATATTTTACAAGCTATAATCGTTTTAATTTTACTTTTAGATCAGTTATGCAATCATATTTAATACTTTCATGACTGATTATATAATTTCAAGCTTTCCTAACTCACTTCTAACATCATTAAAGCACAGAAATATAAAATTTACTTTATACTAAACATGCCTCTGTTAAAAATTGACAAGTGGGACCTAATTAGACTAAAGAGTAAACAAAAATCCTAAAGCATGGGAGAAAATATTTGCAACTATGCATATGACAAAGTTTGAAAATCGAGAAGCTGTAAATACTTAATTCAACAAGGAAGAAATAACCTCATTGAAAACTGGGCAAAATACATGAATAGACACTTCTCAAAGAAAGACATACAAGTGGCCAAAAAACATGAAGAAATGCTCACCATCACTAATCATCAGAGAAATGCAAATCAAAACCACTATGAGACAGCATCTCACACTAGTCAGAATGGCTATTATCAAAATGCCAAAATAACAGATACTGATGAGGCTGTGGAGTAAAGGAAACATTATACACTGTTGGTTAGAATGTAAACTAGTTCAGACACTGTGGAAAGAAGTTCAGAAATTTCTCAAAGAACGTGAAACAGAATTACCATTTGACCGAGAAATCTCATTACTGGGTATATACCCAGAGGAAAATAAATTGTGCTACTAAAAAGACATGCACCTGCATGTTCATTGCAGGACTATTCATTATCGGAAAGATACAAAATTAACCAGTCTGTGAATGGTGGATTGGATAAAGAAAATGTGGTACATGTACACCATAGAATATTACACAGCCAAAACAAAGAATGAAATCATGTCTTTGCAGCAACATGGATGCAGTTGGAGGCCATTACTCTAAGCAAATTAATGCAGAAACAGAAAACCAAATACCTCAGTTTTTTCTACTAAAATTGAGAGCTAAACATTGGGTGCACATGGACATAATGTTGGGAACAATAGACACTGGGGACTCCGAAAGGGAGGAGTCAGGGACAGGGCAAAATTGAAAAACTACCTATCAGGTACTATGCTCACTGGGTAATGGGATCACTCATACCCTAGACCTCAGCATCATGTAATATACCATGTACAAATCTTGCATGTGTATCCCCTGAATCTAAGTAAAAGTCAAAAGTTACAAAAATGAACAAAAAACCCTATTGTGGAAAATAGTTTTAAACTTAAAATAACTTACTTGATAAAGGAACATACTATTTTAATCTCTTTTTTCATTTGAGATATCCACATTTTGATGCTTTTAAAATCAAATTTTAACTTGTGTTTTTCACAGTTTGCATTTTTTCAGTGTTAATATATATGCTCAAATTATCTTGGGATTTTTTTCTTACTACGAATTTCTTGCACCTGGTTGTCATTGTCTAATTAATTAAGAGTCTCTTGTATTTAGACACCCACACACTAGTACATCTAACTCATACAAATGCTGGGGGGGGGGGTTCATTATAATGAAGTATTTTATATTTATATTTGCAAGTAGATACAGTCACATTTGTCAAAAGAAAAAGAATAGGCACACTTGAATAATTGTGCTATTTCTGTCAGGTTTCTAACTGAAAAGACAGATACACTCAAGCTGTCAACAATTTAGTAACAGACTGCTTTCAACTGTGGAGACAAAATCTGGTGAATCCGGCAGGGAGAATGCAGTAGGATTGAGAGAAGATCATCATCAGGGTCCTGAAGGAGCAAAGCAATCATGCAGCTGCCAGAGCCTAGAGTGCCTGAATGGAGAGTGTTACCTGAACAGGTTGTTAATTCCCTGGATGGGGACATGACCAGTCTCCAGCAGCCTGTTTGGTAGAGATCCCTGGGATTCAACACCCAAGTTTCAATCTCTGTACTCTGCACACTCCAATATAGCAAATGCAACTGGAATCCAGAGAGCGAGGAGCCCTTCGATGTTGCCTACAAGATTTAGCGTCCTAAGACACAGAACAAGGTGGGGAAAGATGGTGAGTGAATAAAATCCAGCAAATCGAAGATAACTAATCTTTTTTTTCTCAAATAAATTTCAGTTCTGTTTCATCCAAAATATCTTCTCAAATCAAATTTATTTATACTACCTAAATTTGATAAGAAAGTACGGAACTCTTTTCATTAATGTAACTCCGTTTACTTGAATTTCTACTTACACGACACTTGAGAACCTATTTTGTCTTTTGAGGAAGTATTTCAATGTTAGTTAACACAGCATATATACAAACACTATTGATATAGAACATATAAACTTTATCATTTTTTTCTTATAATTTAAGTTTCCAAAATTCAATAGCCTATAATACAGAGTCAAATTTCTTGGGGTTAATGAAAAGTAATATTTTTGTTAGATAATAGTGTCACAAAAAAACTCAAAATAAACATAATGGATATTCTGTGGTAGATAATTAACTACACAATGTAGTTTTTGTACCAAAAGATCCAGCAGTAGTCATCTTCTAATAACTCTCCCTGCGAGAAAAATAACTTTCCCCCCTTTGTTTGAGAATGAGAGAATGAATGTCTGACAGGAGCTAATCATCATTCACTTTATACCAATTTGCTATAGATTTTTACTGTACTTTTAATTCAAGATGTTTCAGCCTCTTTCCTTTTATATATTAACTCATAACTGAAATGTGCTTAAAATAATGAGAAAAGCATATCTTGGATTTTGATAATTGCTTTATGAACCTATAAGGGATTGAAAAAGTACCAATAACATAATATAAAAAAGCATAACAAGTTTTAGGAAAAATATGAATTCTCATTTTTCTTATAGGATTTTTACCAGTGATTTACATATTAATATTTAATTTCTTAAATTTTCAAAATAGCTTTTCAAATTTTCCTATAAGAGTAATATTATTTTCACATGGAAATAAACCATTGTCTTTGATGAGTTTTCTGAGATATAGTTTAGGGATATATAATACAGTAAAAATTTCCCAGACTATAAACACACATTGAACATACATCAATAGCATAAAACACTACCTAGTTGGCACATAGAAACAGTAAATAAACATAAAATTATCTATAAGAATCTAGCAAAATATATAACAACGAAATGTACAAAAGCAATTCAGAAATGTAATAAATATAGACTTGAGTAAGTCCTTGGTATACATTAAATAAACATAATGTTCATTCCTCGTGTATCCATGTACACATTTACACACACAGAGTATGTTTGTATATGTATCCCTGTACACATAGTGTGTGTGTATATATACATGTACACACACAGAGTTTTGGGATCCTTAGGGTGTCACTATTCTAGTTGAAACTTCTGTGCTGGTGGCGCCTTTTCCCGAGTTTTTGCCCACTCAGCTCATTCCACCCACACGGCCTGGCAGGCTGTGCTCGGCTAGCACTACCATCCCGGATCCTATGCCAGCCAAGGGTCAGCCAGGCACGGAGCAGAGTGAGCATGGAGTCCAGCCACTGCACACAGCCAAGCACGCCAGCTGCTGTCGTGGGGTGGGCAGTTCCGGGCGCCGGCACAGGCGCCAGCTCCATGCAAAGCTGCAGCTGGATCAGGTGGCTGCAGTCACCGCAAGTGACGGAATTCCACTGCGGGCAAACGCATCTGGATAACGGGAATGCAGTGGTGCCCGGAAGCTTGGAAACGCCAGGAACCTCAAAGTCCCAAAGAGGGTGTCATTGCCGTGGCTCGGAGAGACCCCTAGGTCTGGGGTCCCCGAAGAGCCGCAGTTCTTTTCTCCCTCTAGTTGGCCGCAACGTGAGGAGCAGGCGGTGCATTTCAGCCCTGTTTGTGTTACAGCTTTCAGTCCCGCTACTCAGTGGCCAGAGCTCTTGTTCCACGTCCAGGAAGAACGAGGTGGGTGGGAAAGGTGGGGAGGAGTTTCACTGAGCGACAAAACATCGCTCAGGAGACCTAAAGTCTCTTGCTCCGTCCCATAGCTGAGCATCCCAGTGCCTGAGTCTGGCTTGTCTGGGGGTTTTTATGGGCTCAGAAAGGAGGAAGTGCGTGTTGATTGGTCCACGGGCAGCCATGGGTGGGCACTGAAAAAGCACCGTAGATTCTCACTCCAGGCCGTGGACTCCACCCAGAACTGACATCCTGGCCTCCAGGCTTCAGGCCACCATTGGCTTGAAGGTGGGGCTTCACCAGGGACCCTCCCCTTCCTGCCTAGTAGCCTATCTGCCTCCTGGGCTGACATGTCAGCCAGTGCACCCAGGATGTCTGTGCTGAGGCACCTGCAGACCCATACGGGGCTGCCCTCAGGCCCCACTCAGCCCCCCTCCCGTACTCGTTGACGTCCGAAGTCTGGAGGAGGCCGAGGGTTCAGGGCACTGGCATGCCAGTGCCACCCCAAGCATGGACACATCCGGCCTCGTTGCAGGAGCTCCCAGGCTCGGCCACAACTTTGCTCCCACCCGGAGTGGGTGCCAGGAGCGGGGAGAGGCCAGGCAGTGGGAGCAGGAACTTTCAAGCCTGCAGAGACAAGGGACTTCCTGGGCCCCCAGAGTGCAGCCATGCCTGGGTCTTGGGCCATGGCTGGGTGGCTGCAGCTGCACCCTGGAGTGTGGGGCTCCTGGAGTGTCCCACTCCTGCCCCATTGACTCCCTACGGTGCAGGGCGCCCAACTGTTGCTGGCCCCTGCTGGCTCTGCGAAGTATGCAGTCCTTGCCGCACCTATCCAGCTTCAGTGGATGTCTTTGCAGCAGCCTGTCCAGATGGGCCGCCACTGCCATCAGTAGTATTTGGGTACGTATCCATGTACACATTCACACACACAGCTTATTTCTATATTCGCTATAGTACCTAATGGTTAGATGAGTACTACTTTATGCTCTCGACCTAAAAATGTTATTACCATCTTGCTGTACTGCACTTTCTTTAATCTACTTTTCAATTGTGGTCTCTCTTACTGCCACTAACTTGTATTGTGTTGAACAGTGACTACTTCCCCTAACTTATGTTGAACAGTGACTGGTGAAAGGAATAGAGTTCTGTCTGCTAAAATATTGCCAAGAAAGGTCGATTGCAGTGACTCACACCTGTAATCCTAGCACTTTGGGAGGCTGAGGTGGGTGTATCACCTGAGGTCAGGAGCTTCCTGGGCCCCTGAGAGCGCAGAGATGCCTGGCCAACATGGTAAAATCCCGTCTCTACTATATATACACACACATATATATAGTAGTGTCTATATATATATACACACATATATATATAGAGTAATGTATATATACACACACACAAAATTTGCTGGACACTGTGGCGAGCGCCTGCGATCCCTGCTACTCGGGAGGCTGAGGCAGGAGAATCGCTTGAACCCTAAAGGCAGAGTTTGCAGTGAACCTAGATGGCAGCACTGCACTCCAGCCTGGGCAGCAGAATGAGACGCTGTCAAACAGAAAACAAAACAAAACAAAATAAAACAAAACAAAGCAAAACAAAACAAAACAAAACATGCCAAGAAAAAGTACCACACTAAAAATTAAAAATGAGAACTTTATGGTGGCTTGAAATGAGTTAACACTTACAAGATAAGCCAGAGTAAATATATGATAAGTCTCAAAATTGGTGACAGTTTTGAAAATTGATCTATGAAAGTAAGAAACTATGCCTGTAAATATACCATCATTCCAGGAATTAAGTTGCTAAAGGATAGTAGCAATTTGTTTTGTTGGGAACACATCACCATGAGTACTATGCTGGAATTTCACATAAAACTGAATTTAATTAACATTTATTTTAAGTCAGATGGTACGGTCACTTTACAGAGAAGGGACTCTGTTTCGTGACATAGACACTTTGTTTTGAGAGAGATACAGTTATGTTCAAAATAAATCATTATTTGTCATATTGAATGAAATATTTGTAAATGGTCTTCAAAATATATGTAGTATAGTAATACCACTGTTTTCTGGAAAGAATGATCTTTGTCATCTTCACAACTAGAATATTCATTTTAATTTAAACATTATTTACACTTTGTTCTCCTTATTAAGTTAGTTTTAATCTCTTCTCTTCTTTTGGTATCCTCCTCCCAATGACAGCATTTAGATACACTATTAAAATTTATCAGCTAAGTAAAACCCACTTTCGTCCTGAGGTTTTCTTATATCACTTCTGTTGTTAGTATCTTAAATCATTAACGACTTAAATTCAGGAAATATATTTCCACCCTAAGTATTATTATAATAAAACCAAAAAGTATCTTCCTAATAATGTATTATAGTATCCATTTTATGTTTTTATCTTATCCTCCTTCAATGACCTCTTCTAAGTTCCTCAGACCACATGCTGAGAAATCTGCATAATTTATTACTTATTGTATAGTCCTCTGCACACAGTGTACACTCATAAGTATTTGGCTCAACAATAATTTATAGTACTTTGGGCAGTAGTCAATTGAAGGATTTGGAGTTGGAGATAATTTAGATAATTTAAATAATGGCCAAGTGAGAAGCTAAAAAGAGTGGAGTGGTTTAATATACTGAAAATAATAGCTATCAATAAGCTTTTAATCTTCAAATTCTGTAAGAGTGTATTATTTGGCTTCCTCTGCTTTGTGGAGAAAAACTGAAATTAGATTAGTTTAACATTAGAAGGAAAATAAGTAAAACCCTGGTATAGAATAGACTTTTGAATCTAGCTTTGAAGAGCAATCTCTGAGAATTCAGTAAAATGTTAGAATAAATGGCTTTTTTCTCACCAGTCCACATTTGTTCATAAAAATTTACTGCACTTCTAGATTATCCTGATAATCATTACCAATGAACAATTCAATAATATTGTGATTCAAGAATTGTCTTCACTACCATGTTCTCGACTTATTTACAAAGGAAAAATAATGATGCTCTCAAAGCCATAAGACAAAAAACAAGAACCCCAAAAGCAACTAAACTTGATGGCCTAAAAATCCTTCTTAAAACAGTACTGTAATTCAGAAGAAAGTAATTCAGAATTAAGAAATAAAGACTGATATAACACTAGATGAATGGTGACATAAGGATACATGTATCTTATACATTTGAATAAATATTGAATAAAATGTTAAATATATAGATTATGATATAACAAGAGTGTCATAAAATAATCTGGACTCAATAAGTATTAATATTATTTAGCTTTGAAAGGATTCCAATTTAATAATTTGCTAAATTAATGCAATAAGTTTTGCTATGATAAGGACATGCAATGTAATTTCCCTTGCTGTGATAATTTTATGTCACACCTTATCAAAGCATATATGTGAGATATTGCCCTCAACTATTGGACTCCAAAACATATATAAACCCAACTTTGACAGACACATTGAGAGCTTAGGCTACTGTCTGGCTGCCTCCAACTGACAGCTTAGTCTGTAGCAGGGCTACTATCTGACAGCCTTCAGTACATTCTCCTGAGCCTCATTCACCAACATTGTCACCACTCCTGTGTCTGAGGACCTTGCCTGTGAACATGAACTTATGCTGTGTTGGTCAAATTATCCCTCCTGAAAACTTCTGATAGAAAGATATGCCTCAAACTTCAATTAGACTTTACATCCACAGAGGCCTGCTTCCATTGTAATTGATCAACTAGATTTGGAAAATTGGACTCTAAAGAAAATTGGAACTCACT
Source organism: Rhinopithecus bieti (assembly GCF_001698545.2). Taxonomy (NCBI): domain Eukaryota; kingdom Metazoa; phylum Chordata; class Mammalia; order Primates; family Cercopithecidae; genus Rhinopithecus; species Rhinopithecus bieti. The sequence continues at coordinate 960,567 of NW_016803334.1, forward strand.
CATCATGTGGTTAACGTACTTTGTCACAGTGCATTCCTGTAAGATTGGTTCTCCGTATTCTTTTCTCTTTCAGCATTGTTAGAAAAAAAAAAAAAGGACAGAGAAAATCTCTACGTATGGCAATAAACCATGTAATTCATGAAATCACACTTAGGCCATCTTCTTATTTTAAACATACCAAACGATATGTATGGCTTATTTTTCATAGAAAATGTGAAATTAGGGTCACACTCTGTCACCCAGGCTGGAGTGAAGTGGTATAAACCCAGCTACTGCAGCCTTGTCCTCCTGGGCTCAAGTGACAAGTGATTCTCCTGCCTCAGCCTCCCAAAATGTTGGGATTATAGACATGAGCCACTGTTCCTGGTTTGAAACTACATTAAAGCAGATAGTTAGTTTTTTAAAAAATATTTTACAAACTAATTTTCAGCATCAAATTATCGGAAAGAGTTAAAAGTAAGAGTTTTCACAATGCTTGGATGACGGGAATTTTTACACAACATGGTGGGAGTTCTAATAGGCTGAAATGGTATGGGAAATTAGTTATTAAAGATATCTAGCTTTTTAATTTGTAATTATGCTTTATACAATACTCAGAAATGCACTGTTTCTTGACAATTTTGTAGCAGATTGAACACTTTCACTTTCACCAGTTAGTGTTTAACACCATAGAAATTAATGATAGTAAGAGAGACCACGATTCAGAACATAGATGGGCCTGAAGCATTCAAACTAAAAAAAATTCAGTACAGCAAGATGGCAGAATTTTTAATTTTGCTTTACAAAGTACTCACAGATGCAGATAAATAATAAATGTATTTAGTTATCTTATTTTTGAAAGAAAGTATTGTGTATTTTGTTTGTTTTCACTCTACCTCCATTCCTAATGTCCTGAATCAGAAAACTCCCGATGTGTAGTTATGTCTGTGCCACATATATTTACAACAATGTATTTAGTTATATTTAGAAGTTCATAGCAAGTAACATTTTCTAAGAATCATCACCCCAAAATCAATGACAAATTAGATCATGACCTGATGGTAGAAGTAATCACAGGGAAATACAGCAATTACCATAAAGTGTTCGAATTCCCTTAGTTTATCTAAGCATAGCATAAAATTGGTAATTTTACAAAAAAAATAGGAACATATAAAATTATAGGCTTATGAAAATAGGAAATTTTTATTTTTAATATTAAATATTTGTTTCAGAGGGTATTTTATATTTGTTATTAAATATCTATAACAGAGTTACTGATCTATACTTGTGTTAGCTGAATCAACAATAGAAATATGTCAGCAAAATTTACATAAGGAAGGGCAACATGCCCTGATAAATACTTTTCTTAATAACCTAAATTTGGAAGAAATTATATTTAGTAGTATCCATACTTTTTTTCTCAATCTCTAAAATACCCCCATTAAAGCATAACTCATTTAAAGATATCTTCTTAGAAAAATGGAAGAAAAGTTAATATAGTTGTAGCTTTCATTGGAGAATTGAGCCAACTCAAGCAATTTTCTATAGAGATGTGTTTGTGTCCAGTGTATTTCTTACCTTAACCTCTGCGGAGTAGCTGTAGAAAAGTTTACTCCAAAATTATTCTCTAAGGATAAATTTTCTTCTTATCTTCTACTTGGATTGAAATGTTGTCAGGTAAAAGGACACCTCACTTTATTGGCTGCTTATACTAACACCTTTAAATGGGAGCTTTTGGGGATAAAAGTGTAAGACAGAATTTTAGGAGCCAAAGGGTAGTTTCTTTTGTTTCATTTTGTTTGTGAATAAATATTATAGTGCTAAAACCACAGAAAAGAAAATGAAACACTTAACAATCAGAAAAGCCCACAAACTTTTAGCATAATTTCTGCAAACCTTTTTTAAAGTTTTCTCATCATTACAAATTTTAAAAGTTCTGTGTTTACTTTATACAAGACTTAATATTTTTGAGAAGTTTGATATATACTAGCACAACTAATAAAATGATGCTTAATCTCAGAGAGTCATTATAATCACTTACAAAAGGAAATTTTCCTTTCCAATAGAAAGGAACATCTAGAAAGTTAAAATCGTGAGGCCTAATTCTCATAGTCTGTGTTCATACTAAAAATTAAAATTAAGTAATTCATAGTGGATTTCTTTCCTCTATCAGCTTTTGATGTGATTTTGAGTTATATTTCAATTCTCTACAAATTGGGCCAAAAATATTATGTGTTTTATGGGAAACAGGCTGTTATTCTGGCTTCATTAATCTCATGTATAAATTCCCTTATTGTCAAAAGGAAAGAGTTATTTTTGTAAATATTATGCATTGTAAGAAAAAGAATAAGCACTTTTAATTCAGCAAAAATATTGTGGACATATCACATGCAAGGCAACCTGTAACGTGCTGAGAGTAGGAAGATAAACAGAGCCAAGCTCTAGTCCCAGATAATTTTACAGTCAAACTGTAATACAAGGGTGTACATCAATACAAATCAAGAATGTTGAGTTGGCACGGTGCTCACGCCTGTAATCCCAACACTTTGGGAGGCCGAGGCGGCAGATCATGAGGTCAGGAGTTCAAGACCTGCCTGACCAATATGATAAAACCCCGTCTCTATTAAAAATACAAAAATTAGCCAGGAGTGGTGTTGTGTGCCTATAATCCCAGCTACTCGGGAGGCTGAGGCAGGAGAATTGCTTGAACCTGGGAGGTGGATGCTGCAGTGAGCTGAGATTGTGCTATTGCACTCCAGCCTAGGTGACAGAGTGAGACTCCGTCTCAAAAACAGAAAAAAAAGAATGATGAGTCTACCACCTGTGAGAAACTCAAATAGTCCTTAATGAGGAAGGCAGAAGAGGATAACTAAAGTGATGTTTAACATAGAAAGAGATATTTAGGTGTTTGAGCAGAACTATTGAGGATGTGTGAAATTTCACCATGTCTTGATGTAGAGAATGAGCATTCTGTAGGAAGGCAACAGGGAGCAAATACATTTAGTAGTGTTAGTGCATAGCTTATATTATTCTTTGAAATATCTACTGGGTTCATGGAACAGGCAAAACTCCTGAGTTACAAATGTAAGTTACCTTTACTCAAAAGCTTATTTTCAAGTGAAGGACTATAGAAAACTAACTATGACAACCCAAGACAACAGAGCTTAATATGGGCTTATTGGAGGTGGGTATGCCAGTCTCTTAGAAAAAATGTCTAATCAAGTCTGAGTTATTAACAGGAGGTTTGTAAAAAGAGAGCACCTCCACTGTATATCAAATAAATTCAAAATTAATCAAGGCGTACAAAAAAACCTGAAGATAAGCATTTCATTGCAAAGAAGTCTGTTTAAAGACCTGACTACGTGTGACAACATAGCAACTTCGGAAAACTAAAATTAGTTGATTACCACCATTGTAGTGATAGAGGGACACCATGGAGGGACTCAGAGGAGCCTGTAGTGATGGCAAAGGCAAAACAACATTGAGACATGACAGATCTGAATATAAAGTTCAACTTGACTGGTTATGAGATATACTTCTGGGGCTGTTATCTGTGAAATAACCCTTTCAGGTGCTTAAAGGATGATAAATGTAGTGCACTTAATCCAGGTATTTGAGAATATTTCTTCATTATAAAAATATTTATTGCCTTGCTACCACCTATAAGGTTCTATGGTCAATGTTTGGGATACAATAAATAATATTTTTCCCCTCCTTCCTCGAGGACTGAACTAACACATTGGAGAGAGAACCAAATACTCAGGGAAGTACAATTTAGGGTGATAATTCAACTAGTCTTTAGGTGTGGGAAAAGTGAATGTAAAGGAGGTGGTTTATTTAATCTGTAGAACATAGCAACAGAGTGTAGGGGTTGAACCAAGGAAGAGAGACAGAAGTGATTATTTGTGCAAAGAAACAGTAGCTAAGAAAATGTGAAACTTTCAAGGAACTACAAGGTGTTTAGTATGGCTGAAACAAATATAAACAGGGAACTGGCACATAACAAAAGTGATCCCAGAAAATCTTGTGAATTCTGATAAGGAGTTTGAATTTCATTCTAAGAACAGTTGGGAGCTATTGAATGTCACGAATTGCAAAAACATTGTCATCATATCTGGCTGCTAGAAAAGGCACTTTTCTGCAGTGTGGATAAATGTGATCAATAAGAGGAAGTGGGGTTGTAAACTATTGCACCAATGAAAAGAAGAAAATATCATGACATGAACTAGGGTAGTGGAGTTTGGAATACAGATTTACCAGAAAATTGCAGATAATGTTATTTGCTCAGTTGTTTATAGAGGAAGATAAACATAGACAGTCACTATGTTTGGGACAACTGTATAGAATGGGTCCACTAAGTAAATACATGAAACTTAGGGAAGAACAAGTAGGGTGTAAAAAATAATAGCTTTACTTTAGATGTGTTTGAGAAACATTAAGCACAAGAAGGAAGTATGAAAAACTGGAAATTTAATAGTTTTCAGGAGTACAGTGATATGATCATAATAGTATTTTAGAGTGATACCCCTTGAAAATGAAAAGAATGGATTTGAAGAAGAACAACAATCCAAACGAGAAGTTTTAAGATTTTAGATCAGGGGAGCAATGAAATAGTTGACTACAGATATAAAGATTGTTGATGAGGAACCAACGATACCATTTTGTGATGGGCTGCATATGACTCATAAGAGAGAACAACAGACAGGGCTAACTAACACATTTTTGTCTTGAGAAACCATGGAGATGAAATGGATGAAGGGAAAGCTTGAGACAGAAGATGCGACTTTCCCCTTTGGCTTTCGTAGGTTTTACATACCCATGGGGCAGTAGGTAGTGGATGATTGTGATTGCCAAGGAGATCCCTGGGTAGAGATATACTGTGTTTCGTCACTATACTCTGTCAAAGCACATGCATAGGTGGAGGGTCAAGAAGACCACCTCAGACAGGATCAATATTTGAACCTCAAGTCATCCTGATACTTAATGGTCAGTTAAAGGAGAAACTAGTTGGTTGCACTGTGCCTTCGAAAACAAAGGTTCAGTGCATTTCCAAAGCAAATTAAAGGGGCAAATGCAGAGAAAAATAATTAAAATGATGAATAAACACACACAAAAAAGATCATTGCATTGGGTAAATTAGAGGTCATTGGTGACCTTAGCAACACAATTGCACTGGAGTAGTGGAAGGAGAATTTACACTGAAGCTTAGTAATACATTTAGCTAGGAAGAGAGAGAATAAGGATGAAGAAGGCAGGAAAAGTTAGGGGAGAACAGAGAGAAGAGAGATAATGACAGACTTCTAAGTGACTAGAGTAATTGAACTTGTCTATATTCTAAAATAAAAAATTAACATACAATATCGATGGGGTTAATTCAGTATGATATTTGAAATCCTGTAGTGAAAAAATTCCCACTTGTTTTACTTTGACATTCTTGTTACAGCAAATTGTGTTTAAGAGATAATTTTCTAACAAAATAATTATTCATAATTATTCAGGTAGAAGTTAAGCCACTTTAACATATATAATTAATACAATTTAATTGGTGAAATCATCTAACAAGATGACTTATTATATTAATACATAATTGCAACATAATTTGTCCTGTAATTTTCCCCTGTAAATGAAAACACATTTTATATGGTCAGTATGAAGGATAATCTATAGAAGATGTTTCAAGTAGTTTAATACCGGCTACAGAATTTTACAGGCATTGATGACTTTTGGGATAAAACTCAGTATAGGTGGTTAAAAGTGATCATTTTGAAGGTAATGAACTCATGAGGAAACATCTTGCAGGACAAGAAAAAGAAAACATGATAGAGCTGTATAAAAAAATGATGAAAAATGCTTCTGGTATTATGGCAAAAAAGCTTTTATATGTCAATATCTGATGATATAAATTAATTAACTAATTAAGTATATAAATAGTGTTTAGTCGTCCTTTATTTCAAAATATTTTCCTTTTATCCAAAAACTTACAGAATAAGATTGTACCTCAAGAAACACACATTTAAAACTAGATTTACACAGGATATGTATTACAACAATTTCATATTGTTTCTCTCGAAGAAAAAATATGAGCTCCAATATTACAAATGTTGATTTTTATTTTGAAGTAAATGAAACTTGAAAATATGGATAAATCTTTATTCTCTTCTTTAAATAATTACTACATTTCTTATATTTCAAATCTGCTTTAATTTGCTTTGATACTAATATCCATGCACTTTCATTTAAAGAGCTATAAAAATCAGTTTCTCAAAGCTATATTCCAGGTACTGAAACAAATTAAAATTTTAAAAAAATCTTTCTTTGAAATAGAAAAGTGAATGACTATTGGCTAAATATTACATTTGAAATCCAGAAAATCTAAATGTGGCTTAAAAACCTAAAAATCTATGTGTAAAGCACTCAAATAAGTAAAATCAACAAGGTGTCAGGCCCCTGAGTCCAAGCTAAGCCATCATATTCCTGTGACCTGAATGTATACATGTATATGGCCCAAAGCAACTGAAGAACCACCACAGAGGTGAAAATAGTCAATTCCTGCCTTAATTGATGACATTCCACCATTGTGATTTGCTCCTGCCCCACCCTAACTGATCAGTTGACCTGTGACATTCTGTCTCCTGGACAATAACTCTCAGAAGCTCCCCATCCAGCACCTTGTGACCCCTGCCCCTGCCCGTGAGAGAACAACCACTTTTGACTGTAATTTTCCACTACCTACCCAAATCCTATAAAACTGCCCCACCCCTATCTCCCTTTGCTGACTCCTTTTTCAGACTCAGTCCGCCTGCACCCAGGTGATTAAAAAGCTTTATTGCCCACACAAAGACTGTCTGGTGGTCTCTTCATGTGGACACGCATAACACAAGGCTGCATACTTACTTGCTATATAACCTTGGAAAATTCGTTAATATTTCTGTGCTTCAGCTTTCTCATCTATATAACAGAGAGAAAAGTAGTGCTGACTTCGTGTAATTGTTACAATAAATTACTCTCTTTCTCTCTTTCTTTCTCTCTCTGTTCCTTTCCTCCTTTCTCCCTCCTTCACTCTGTTCCTCGCTTCCTCTCTCTTTCTTAAAAATTCCCTGGAAAACGGCATTTTGTCTAAGTAATAACTGTAATATACTATAAATGAACTATTATTATAATTTAAATTGGCTTTAAGCACATTTCTATTACTTAGTCTGCATTATATTCAGTTTTATTCATGTTAACATTAAATTAGTCTTTCAAATTAAATGTTTTCCATTTTACATTATTATAATCTCTTCAGTAATATCTTTATTTTAGCAATAGAAATGGAAAGCAAAAACTATATGAAATCAGTCTACCTTAAATAAATAGCCATTAATTCTGTCATTTTAATACTTTAAAATAATTTTGAACGCTTTTTTTGATAAAGCAAGAATTTTAAAATATAAAAGAATTGTATGTAAAAATTTGCAATATTATGATAATATTTCATAATTTAAAGATGTTGGCTGGGCATGGTGGCTCACACCTGTAATCCCAGCACTTTGGGAGGCCAAGGTGGTGGATCACTTGAGGGCCGGAGTTTGAGACCAGCCTAGCCAACACCGTGAAACCCAGTCTCTACTAAAAATACAAAAATTAGCTCAGTGTGGTGGCAATTGCCCATAATCCCAGCTATTCAGGATGCGGGAGCACAAGAATTGCTTGATCCTAGGAGGCAGAGGTTGCAGTGAGCCAAGAACAAGCCACTGCGTTCCAGCCTTGGCAACAGAGCAAAACTGTCTCAAAAAAATAAAAATAAAGAATTAAAAAAAATAAAAAAATTCAGTACCCAAATTAAATTAAACTTAAATTTTAGTTTACATAAATTTAAATTTCAGTTTACATAAATTTAAAATACAGTGTCAACTTACTGCATTTTAAGTGAGTGTAAATGTTTTTGTAATCAAAATAGTAAAGTAAAATGATACATAAAATAACAATATAGTTCTTCATTGTTTTGCCGTCTTTAATGAGCAGTGAGAGCTCATTAAATAGCATATATCAAAGTTGAATTTCAAAACTTAAAACTCTTGAAGTACCAGTGAAAGTGTGTGAATAAGCCTTTTAATGTGATAAAAGTAGGTACCATTATTCCCATTGAGTACTTTAGAACATTGAAACTTTAAGTCGATAATAATTCTACCATAGTTATATCACTGAAATGTGACAGTCAGGATTATAAAAGCACTGGGTAAGTATAATAAGCCTCCCTACTTCAATTCCATGATCACGACACAGTATTGGAATAGATCTTTCTTCTCTCTTTTTTAGTCACTATATATTGTTATGAGCCATGCTCCACACCTAACATATATTCCCGTTTTAATTCTGGGCTAAAATTCTTGTAGAATCAGATATTCAATATGAAAGTCTGTGATGTGGCAGAAATTTATAAAATATATGAGTAAGAGAAGAACCATGACACCTGTTTCTACTTCTCAAAAAAGATAAGTGATGACATTTGGGACCAAGTGAGAATTGCTTAGTAAATGTGAAAATTGTTCGACGTTGCTAGGAGAAGCTGTAAAAGGCAGACGTCAATGCTGACTTTTGATAAGAATTAATCCATCTACTTCAGTCTAGGGATGTTTTCAAGGCTCTTCATATTTTCCATTGTTCATTTCAGTGGCTTGAAAAAATATGCAAAATATATTGGATCTTCAAGAAAGGTACATAAATCATACACAAGAAATATACAAATAAAGGTGTATAAAGGATATAATAAACAAATATTAAACAAAAAGGGATAGACGTGCAATACTCAAAACAGACAAATTAAAGATGTAAAAGTAAAAATTCTGTAGATAAAATAAAAGGAACAATGCAATGTACACATTTATAGATTGAAATGATTCACCGAGATGTAGACAGGATGGATTAAAAAGGGACACAAAGAGAGTAACAAAGTGTAATGATGATGATAATGTATTACATTATTGCTTGAGGGAAGGTAGAAATTTTTGACTTTTTCAATGTGTTATTTATCAAGGATATAATAGTTCAACTTTCAATAAGATACCCGGAAGCCAAGGGAGCCCATCAGTTCTGGTTGGGGAATTCATTACACTGCAAAACTCTAAACTGATAGCTTAAAAAAGAAGGCAGTAATAATTTGGATTTTAATACTGGTGCATATTGCAATTGGATCTACATATTTTGATAATTCTATGAAATGGAGTAAGTTGATACACAAGAACATATTACATTTTTTTCTCTTACAATTTTTAACATATTTGAGCAAACTGTTGTGGTTGCTTCACTTTGTTGACATAGATAATTTGTGTTTTTAAAACTTAATATCCAATACATATTAATAATTAACAGTACAAAGATGTCAGTTAATATTAACATTTAATTACATGATATTAATATTCTGTTAGAATTAACATTTTATTTGTGTTTTAAAGGTAAACAAGCAGATATGTAGGGAAAAAAAACCCTAGACGATTCTGTCAGGTTTACTTCTGTTTTTTGAATACATGTTTTTTTTGTTTTTTTTTTTTGTCAGAATGTTAAAAGAACTTTTGTGAAAGTATTTCTTTTTGTGACCACCGACTTTTTGGATTTTTAATAGAAATGTCATTTTAGAATCTAAGGCAAGTGTCTGTTACTGAACTTAAGAGTAAGCCACATGGTGAAACTTCAACACAGCACAGAGAAGCTTAATAAGAAAAGGGTCTTTGGTGGAAATGTCAGTTAGTACAACCACCATGAAGAACAGTATGGATATTCCTCAAAAAAATAAAAAGCTATCATACAATCCAGCAATTCCACTGCTAGGTATACACACCAAGGAAAGGATACTGGTGCATCAAAGGGATATCTGCACTTTCTCCCGACTTGGTGATCCGCCCGCCTCGGCCTCCCAAAGTGCTGGGATTACAGGCGTGAGCCACCACGCCCAGCCCAGCCATATCATTTTAAGTAAATATTTAATAATAGTATTTAATAATAGTAATGACAGTAATGATAGGATATATAACTAAAATGCTTCCTATAATGTTTAGCTAACTACTAGCTGAAAACATTAAGCAGAAACAGAGTATTTTAAAGTGATACTCTATTAGCAGTCTTACATAGAGAATGAAATTATGTAATTAGCGGTATAATACTTCAAATATTTCAAGCTTCTTCTTGTTCTTGAATACATTGTCTCCTAAGAAGAATAATTTTGACAAATAGTAAAACCTATAATAAAGCCAGTTTTGGAGACTGGAGATATGTTTACTGTAAATGCTACTTGTAGCAGACATCTTGGTGCCAACCCAGATTCCCTTTACTGAGCAGATGCACCCATTTCCTTAGCTGTTCTGAGTATCGACTGCTAATAATTTACAGCTGCACTTTTTTTTGAAAATTCTACTCCATCCATAGAAGAACTTGACCTGGAAATACCCAAGTGCAGCCTGAAACAATGGCTGCCTCTGGGGCACAAAAGGCTTCTCAGGGGAGACCACAGTTTGCCTATCCACCCCCCATCTCTGTCCTGTCCTGCTTCCTTCATTACCTTATAGTGTTTACCTGAGAGCACTCCCTCAATAGAGCCCATGCAGTAGAATCTTTCAGGCCCTGTTCCTAAGGACCTCAAACTAAGATAATCAGCAGATTATATTTCTGGTGTGCTTCTAATTGTCCTATTTGAAAAAAATATATATAAATATAATTAAAGGATAAATCTCTAGCATAACTTTTGGCAATGTTTTGGATTAACATACATGCATATTTTAAAGTAAATCATTAGAGTTATCCAAGCAAAAATTGTTCTGTGAAAATTAAACAGATGAGGAAGATTTTATTCAAGGCTATCACAATAAGGGAGAAAAGCCAGAATTCACAGGATACAAAAGGCTGGAGAGTTTTTAAGATGTAGAGTGGCTATCATAGACCACCTGTGTTTGCTAATTGACTATATCCGTTGGAAAAGTTAACTATCTTCGGCCCTGAAGGAGGTAGTTTTACAACTTGGAGCAAAGCACATGTTGAAGTTAAGGTGCTTCCATCCCACAGTAACTGGGAGATAAGAGCAATATTGTTCTTTCTTTCTTAAATAGTGTTGTATTTCATTTTATGGTAAATATTTAAGTTGTGTAATATAACGTTTTGATATACATTATATCTTTCTTGAGGATTACATTTTAAAGACATAGCTTGCAGGCCCTTAAGAAAGGCATTCCTGAGTTCTATAACTGGCAAGAAACCTTTAAAAGTATTTACATCTCAAAAAGGCAGAGAAAGACTTTATAATTACAAGTTTCATAAAGCAAATGCTCTAAGAAAAGGGAGTCAGGAAGAAGAGTGTCTAAAGCTTAGTCTAACTGAGGAGAATGTTTTTCTTAGTATTTTTTCTTAGTATTTTAAACACTTATAGCTTATTATACAGGATAATCCATAATAATTTCTTTTTGCCTTTCTAACTAGTCTAATCTGTATTGGCTGTATCAATGAACTCTTTTATCCTTCTGCTTCCTTTGGGTATAATCAATTAGTAAAAGATTAGCATGGGAAGGTGGGTGAAGTAAAAATATTTATTTTCTCAGCTCTCTGCTTGCTGATTTGCTATGGGTTGGCTGTCTCTCTCTATAAAGGCCATAGTTTCATTCATAGTACCCTCGCTCTACCCGAACCTTCTTCATGTTCTCGAATCTGATATCCTTTTGTTTCTTCATATCTGGAAGAGGGAATGGCTTGCTACTATTGCTGATCTCAGGGTACTTCATATCCCTTGTTGGTTTCCTTAAATCCTGAAAACATTCGTGTGGTTAATAGAGAATGTACCAAGGGCTACACAAATTACACAGTTTGGGAAAGGCATTTATTTGCCAATATACATCTAAACAGCAGAGCTGGATGTTCCAAGTTGGAATGATATACAGATATAACTGAAAAATAATTATAGCTGGATTTAACTTACTAGTTTTGTTGTTGGTTTCTTTCTTCCTTTTGTTTTTAATTGGGTAATATAATGCTCTAAATACCTCTTGATTAGAGTACTGAGGATACATTTTGTGTTATAAAATTTTAATTGTGTAAAATTTTGTATTTTAATATTTAGAGAAATGAATTTTTTTTACATAATCATTAAAGTCTGTTAGTGATTACTGAGAATTGACAATATTACAATGAATTTAGATTATTTTTCTATTAGAATGAGTTTTGCACAGACATTTCTATGAAAGGAAAGATAAAATTGCTAAAATTTAGCATGCAAATGTCTCTGGCCTGAAATATGCTTTAGGAAGATTATAGTTGGAAAGAGAGTCGGCATCCATGATGATGAGACGAAAAAACAATATTTGTTGGTTTTGATTTATTTTATATTTATCATAAAGTAATCTCTTAAATTGTAAAGATTTTTTTTGCCAAAATTAAATCACAATCATGCCATCGTGACTATCTTATTCATTATATAACTAAAACATTCTATATGAAACAGACGGTTATCTAAATTTTTAGTTTGGGCCTTAAATGAGGAAAAAAGGTGCAATTCTTAGAATGCTGTACGTTTTACTAGGTACTATGCAGCTGCGATTAGTCACAGGCTAAATGCTGCCTCGGGAGGGTTACATAATAAGTCTTTTATTCCTCATATGTGAATCATGAATATTCTGTTCAATGCCTTCATTGTGTAAAGAACTTTAGAAAGTAATGGATAGATTCTGTCATACTGTATAAACATTCCTAGCTAGTAAGTACTGAGAACTGCATTCCCAGAGTTTTAACAACTTACAGAAAAGTGAATTGAATTTCTGATGCCTGGGAAATGATAAGAGAGAGAAGAGAGGTGAAAGAGAGATAGTGTGCTAATGACTCTAGAGAGTTTGAAAAATGTTATGGTCAGGTCTTTTGAGAGAATCTCCTCAAAGGAGATAATGGGCATGGCTGAATCTGTAAAGAAAGTATCTTGCTATCTAGTGCCTGAGAGCATGGCAATCAGGAACAGGGGCAGTCAGCCAGAACCTGCCCCTGAGTAAGTTATTCAATTCCTTCAGAGTGAGGCTCTGCCTATACTAGCAGAAATGAATTAGCTAGTGCCACTTTCCTTCCTCCCTCTCCCCACTAAAACTAACAGATTTATTATTTTTTGTTATGTATAAGTGTTAAACTCATGCATCGTGAAAGATATATAAAGAGAGTTTCATGAAATTATCTGACAATGTATTTGGGAAAAGAAACATCAGATTTGATGACTCTTTAACACTGTAAATTTATAGCTCTTTGGCCTGTTGAATTAATAACTTTAAATCGACATTTTTAAAATTTCTTCTTCAGTTCTGTTATGCATCAAAATGCTCTTGCTTTAGGTATTGCTATCACCCTCAATTATGTCCTGCTTAGTATCCCAAACTTATGAATTAATCAATGCTGATATCCCTATTTTCCCTGCCTTTTTATGCCAAGTGTATTTGTATTTTCCCATGTCTTACTCTTAATCTTTAATTTTTCTCCCTGTTAATGATATTCTCCCTATGTAAAGCAAATCATATGATCAACCAACCATACTCTTAGAAGTACCATGCATATTTCCCCTCATCTCTTAATAGATGCTTTAGCTTCCAATATAATATTAAAAGTGAGAAATGGAATGTGAAATTCTTGACTATCCTTCTTATGACTTAAGATAATTTCCTCTTTGCTCTTAATTTTCTTGTTGCTTCTGCCTCACAAATAAATACCTTTATTTATGAGCGATAACAGTGCCCACATTAAGGAGAATGTAAGAAGGAGTTGTAGGCTTTAAATAACCAACTGATATTCATTTAGTTCTTCATAAAATGCCATTGAAAGATAGTTTCATATTATGTTGTGGTTTCTTATACAAATTCCAGTCCCATTGTCTTGCAAAACTAAAATCTCTACTTTGGATCATTTACTTCATGGTTGTCTTTCTTCCTTCTCTCTCTTTATTGTCTGCTTCTGCATGAACTGTATATACATATTGATATCATCTTTTTTTAAGGAATGCTGAACTGAGTTTTCTTTTCAAACTGCCAGTAACTTATGAACAAAATAATTTGGAAGATCTAACCTTTAACTTCTCTGTTTCTGTTCATAATATCTCTTAAGTGCCTAGCATCCGTGGTGCCGTATTTATCACTCTTTTGTTTTGTTTTGTTTTGTTTTGTTTTGTTTTGTTTTGAGGCAGAGTCTTGCTCTGTCCCCTAGACTGGAGTGCTACGACACAATCTCGGCTCACAGGAACCTCCGCCTCCCAGACTCTGGTGGTCCTCCCGCCTCAGTCTCCTGACTCCATCTCTGGCCTCAGCTCCCCAAGTAGTTATAAGTTTGTACCACCACACCCTGATAATTTTTGTATGTTGCTAGAGAGGGGTCTCACCAGGTTCCTTAGGATATTTTGAGACTCCTGGGTTCAAGCATCCACAAGACAGGGCCTCCCAAAGTGCTGGGATTACAGGTATGAGCCACCCCACTTGGTTCATATTCATCATTTTTATGGACTGGTTTCTCAGAACTCACCTTGTTTTCTTGTTTTATTTTGTTTGTTTCTTTGATTTGATTTTTTTTTTTTTTTTTTTTTTAACAGAGTCTCGCTCTGTCTCCTGGGCTGGAGTACATGGAGTGCAGTGGCGTGATCTCGGATCACTGCAAACTCCACCTACCAGGTTCAAGTGATTCTCCAGCCTTGGACTCCCGAGGAGCTGGGACTACAGGTGCCACACCACCATGACAGGCTAATTTTTGTATTTTTAGTAGAGATGGGGTTTTGCCATGTTGGCCAGATTGGTCTTAAGCTCCTGACCTCAGGTGATTCACCTGCTTTGGCCCCTCAAAGTGCTGGGATTACAGGCATGTGCCACTGTGCCTGGCCTGAATTGAAATTTTTATTGAGTAATTGTAGGTTCACATACAGTTGTAAGAAATAATACAGAGAGATTCCTCATGTATTTTGTCCCGTTTTTCTCAATAGAAACATTTTACAAAACTATATTATATCACAAATAGATATAGATATTGATACAATCTACAAATTCTATGCAAATTTCCGTGTGTGTGTGTGTATGTGTGTGTGTGTGTTAAGCTTGATACATTTTTATTATCTGTGTAGATTCTGTATCCATCATCATGGAAAAGGTACTGAATATTTCCAGCAAAGCAAAGCTCCCTCTTTTAACAGCCACATCCACTACCCTCCTGCATCTTACTCCTGTCCATAACACCTGGCAACAACAGGTTCTACTGCATTCTTTTTTATCTGAGCAAGAAACTTCCTGGATGAAAGTCTTCTTGGATCTTCTTGGGGTTTAATCCTGACTCTAAAGTAGGAAATTCCTTGCTCTTTCATGAGGCCTCTGCTTTTCCTGGTTCAATTTCTATAGATTGTATAAAGCAGGCCCTTCAGTACCATAACAAGGATTGTGTGAGAGACTCCTTTACTCCCAGTCAGGATTGTGCATGGAACTTTCTAGAAAAACTTTTTTTCCTTTGCTCCTTTTCAACTAAATTATCCTCTTCCTTCAAGTGGTAACTCTCAATCTACTTGGTGTTCACCATCTTTTACATTTGTTGCCTATATGCTCTGCTGTTCTGGCACTAATTCTGTCTAATGTCTTTAAAATGGCAAAAATTTACAGAGGATATTTTTAAACTTTAATAATCTATTTAGCAAATTTGAGATCTTCCCTAACTGGTTCATCTAAACCTCTGCTTTCTCATCATCCCTGTTCCTCCTTCCTCCTTTGTAACGACCTTTGACTTTCCCTTCAGGTCCCTGAATCTCTTGAACTGTTCTCCTTCAATATCCCTACCTCCATCACACACCTAGCCACCTTGACAGACTTTTCTCCTCTCAGTCCAGGTCCTTACCTCCGTAAGTCACTAGAACTTTGTGCATCCTGCCCCCATTAAGGAATTTTGGGGACCTAGGGATTCCCAAAGCAGCCACCTATAGCTAAAAAAAATCATTTGAAATAGATTGTATATTTTATCCACTCTGATGAATACTGGAAATATCCAGATGGTCATGTGGTATCATCCAAATCATAAGATTACATGTCAGGGCAAAGAAGGGCTTAAGTTTCCTCCACAAACATTGGTGAGCCAACTCTGTTATATAACCAATGTCTCCTGTATTTCTGTATTCATGCCTGACTCATAGCTTAAATTTTAGAATTAAAGCTATCACCTTATTTGTGTCTGTTTTATGTTCACCTGTATATGTATGTATTAATATATGTATGTATATATTTATCTGATATATGTGTGATATTTTCTTACCTCTGAATGGCAGTACCAAATTAGCTTGTAAAATTCCTAAGGTTGCTCTAGTCTATTTGGTTAAAAGTACATAAATATTTATCTAAACTCAATATTACTAAAACTCTCAGAAATTAAGTAAAACACTGAACTAATACTTTCAATGTGAAAAAATACTATTATAAAACTTACCCACATATTTCAAAAATCCGAGTTCACATTAATATAATCTTTGGCAAAAAAGCATAATATTATTGGTTTAATATAAATAGCTATGTGTTCTGAGTTTTCAATATTAAGTATAAAATAAACATATTTTTATTCTACTTGAGAGTATGCTTTCTAAACTTATACAGGTACTTTTTTTTGTCAGAGTTTGAACATGTAACATCTTCATTTATTGTAATTTCATCTCGTAGTTATTATTCTAGGTGCATCGCATTGATCATAACAGAAAATCAGTGAGTCGATATAGTGGCAACCAAGGTGGCGGTCTTATTCCTGATACATTTGAAATAGTCCAAAATTCACCATTCAGCACTAAACAATCAGTTCATTTCTGAAAGAAAGAATGCTATTTATGGAGAACTCTTCTTTTAAAATATAAAAACAAAAAATAAAGTCCATGCATTTCTAGGTAGATTCTTCAGTAATTATTCATGCTTGCCTATTACATTATAAAAAGAAGTTTTGGGTCTTAATTGCAAGATTTGTAGATTACTAGTACCTTCAGTTTATGTAAAATAACATAAAAAGCCCAAAAGAAAGAGATAACAAGCAATCATCACTGTTTTCTATTTGTCTAATGTTGGATAAAGAAAGAACTAAAAAGGAACTATACAGGGAAAAGTATACTTTATATATAAGGAGATATTTCAGTTTCACTATCAATGTCGCTTGAACCTGAATTTTTCCCACAAGAACAAGCATTATACTAGGTGGTAGTCATTATCAAAATATAAAAATACATGTAACAAAATGGAGTCACTATTCTGACAAACTTTGTTTCAACATAATTATGTACAATATGCCATTACTATGTCATCTTAAGGACAGTTTTCAAACCTTTTATTAACTTAAAACCCTAGACTTCAGGTAAATTAAAGTACACAAGGCAGGCAGAGAGAGAGAGAGAGAGTCAGCATGCGCGCGCGCATGTGTGTGTGTATGTGTGTGTGTTTAAGGGAAAAAGACTAATTACATCATAAAATACAGTGAGTTGTTCCAGAATTTTTTAAAAATAAAAAAGATATAAGATAAAACTTAAAGTAACATAAAAAGTTAGTAAGGTTTCAGATGAACGAAATTTTTTTTGTCATAGTCAAAGCTGGTAATAGGCTTATTTATGAGATTAAAAAAACAACTTTAATATTAAATAATGTACTCATACAAAACTAGCATTTGCTTTTCCTACTGTTAAAATGTTGTTGGATTATCAGTCTACTATTAAAAGAAGTTGTAGAAGTGTTTGTTTTTTCAACCTTCTAATTAATCTGCCTAGAAGTCAGAGATTCTGGTTGATCAGAATTGTTTTCAATTTTTAGGTTGACTTTATTATGGCCTTGATTTTTTTTTTAAAGTCTTCTATTACAAAGAGTGAGCATTTTTTAATAATCATATTACCTCACATGCTTACTTTTAAAACAGTTTATTGTCACTGTGACTAAACAGGTAACCAAGGCTGGGAGTGGTGGCTCATGCCTGTAATCTCAACACTTTGGGAGGCCGAGGAGGGCGGATCGTGAGGTCATGAGTTCAAGACCAGCCTGGCCAACATGATGAAACCCTATCTCTACTAAAAATACAAAAAATTAGCTGGACGTAGTGGTGGGCACGTGTAATCCCAACTACTCGGGAGGCTGAGGCAGGAGAATCACTTGAACCCCAGAGGTGGAGGTTGCAGTGAGCCGAGATCATGACACTGAACTCCAGCCTGGGTGTCAGAGTGAAAGTCAGTCTCAAAAAATAATAAATAAATGAATAAATAAATAAATAAATAAAGGTATAGGTAGCCAAGTATAGGCCAAGTATAGGTTCTTAGTGACCCATGGTCTTATTTAACCAAAGGTTCAAACCTCTGGACAACTTTTGACATTTTGCCTTCCCCAAATTAAATACTGAATAACAACTTTTACACATAAGTCTAACTTTTGTATTTCCTAGAGAGCCCCAGGAAATCACAAATGATTTGGCCTTTCACCTTCTAACAATAGTGGTGCTAAAAAATAGTTTAATTTACTTAATACTCTACAAATGACATAGGATGTGCTGCCAAAAAAGATGATTAATCTTTTGTATATCCAATATGTATTGTTAAAATATTCTTATATTTAATATAATATTTATCAATTACTTCTTTAAATGATAAATTGGCCATAATTATACCTCTTTAATTTAAATACAATATAGTCTAGATCAGCAATTTACAGTTGAGTATCACTTATCTATGAATTTTTATTATACAGTTATTTAAGACCTTTTATTTTTTCATATTTGCAGTTAGATTGTATCCAGTTCCTTAAATCTCATAATTATAAATGTGTTTTTAATTTCATCTGCATGTCCTCTCACTGCCTGGAAACTATAACTTTTAGGGGACCAATGCTGTTATTAAGTTGCTAAATTTTATCAAAGAAAGTGTTCCTCACATGATTAATTATCTTTCACCAGTAAAACCATCCAAGAAATTTGAGTTTTTTCTTCATGCCAAAATCTGCATTGTCCTCATAATCCCCAGTCACATGAAATAATAATGAGAGCTAATAGATTATTACAATCAAAACTTTATAAACTGACACAAAAAGTCAATCTTTGTAACCCAAGTTTTTATCTTTAGTCCTGATTGTCCTTCTGCCCTTTCCTGCGGGGTCACGACAACTGCTCCATTAAAAAATAGCAGAAGGCTGACCAATAAAAATTTGGACATTATAAAATGCTTCCAGGAAGCTATTAATTACATGAGTATTTGTCACCAACAGATTGAGGCTGCTTTCCCTCCAGTAGTAGAGACCTTGTTCTTTACAAGCCATATCACAAGGAAAGTAATCTTAAATCCTGTGGGAAAAGCTTTTACATTGTATGCCTTACTACCAATACTGCTGCCAAACTCCAGAAGCTTAAATCCTAGACCTCTGTGCGGTAGTCAGCAATGATCATTGTGCATATATACCCCAAAATATCTCTGATATCTCTGCCATCACCAGAATGAAATGTATTCAGACAGCTAACTGAAAAATACATTGGTTTGCCACTCTCATCCTCATTCTACCATCCTCACTCAATTTAAATTTGGGCTCCGTATTCTAGAAGCCTTTCAACAGCCTGCCTTCAAATCTCTAAAATTGTTTCTTATTCCTTTATTCAACTTTTAATAATAGTTCTATTTATTAAATCTCTAGGTATACCTTTCATTAAATGCCCGACTTCCTCAAATGCTCCAGGAAGATAGCAAAGTCACCAGATGAGACCGCTAGTCTTTAAAGGCCAAGAAAACATGAAGGCCAGCTCATCCCCTGAAAACCACTTGGTTAAATCTCAACCTCACCGTGACTCTTATTTCATCTCTAAAAACGTTTAAGAACCGACCTTGTCAGTCTGAAATAATGGGGTGAACTAACCAAGTGTTTACAACAGCCCATTTCTTACCTCCTGTTTGTCATAACCAAACTATAGTCAACATTATGGCCTCTCTATATGCCCCTGAGCCGTACTTCTTTCCAAGACTAGCGAGTTCTAAAAAGGGGAACATGTCCCACTGCCAATGTATTCTAATTGGCTGATTACTGTGAGGCACGTTGTCAGATCTTAGTAGTCATTTCCTGTTGCTTGCCAACTTCCCCTTAAAAGTTTCTGCTGAGCTCCGCTTACCTCCTACACTATTAAAAAGGGTCTTTTTCTATTTGTATTTGAGATGCTTGAAGTTCCTGGCTTCAGCATATTTTCCTATTGCAATAGTCTTTCCAAATAAAGTCTCCCTTTGTACACTCCAGATTTGTTTTATGTAATACTAGCACAAACATTCATATACAGGTTTTGTATGAACATAAGTTTTATTTTATTTTTTTCTGGGAAAAATGCCCAAGAGTGCAATTGCTGGGTCATATGGTAATTGAATGTTTGCTTTTACAAGGAACCAAACAAACTGTTTTCCAGAGTAACTATAGCATTTTATATTTCCATCAGCAGTTTCAATTCAGTTTCAATGTATTCCCAGTTTCAACTCATCCTCACCAGCATTTGATACTTTTACTATTTTTGTTAATTTAGCCACTCTGATCCACATACATGATATCTCAGTGGGGTTTAATTTGCATTTCATGATGATTCATCATATTGAACATCTCTTAGTTTTTTTTTTTTTCTATCTGCATTTCTGCTTCTATGAAATGCCTGTTCATGCCTTTTGCTTACTTTCTAATTGGCGTGTTTTATTATTGTTGGAATTTTACAGTCCTTTATATATTCTAACTACAATATCTGTATCCTTTGAAGGGTATGTGACATGTCAATATATTCTTCTTCACATGGGAATTTACAGAACAAAAGTGTTTGATTTTGGTTAAGTCCAATTGATCTTTTATTTTCTTTTCATTTGTGTTGAGCTGTGGTATCAATTTTAAGATATATTTGCACTGCTCTAGAACCCAACAACTTTTTCTTCTAAAAGTTTTACAATTTTATGTTTTACATTTAAGTGTCTCATTCATTTTGGTTGAATTTTATATAAAGTATGAATTATAGGTTGACATTCCTTTTATGGGGTTATGAATATCCAACGATGTTAGCAACATTTGGTGAAAAGTTTATACTTCCATTAAATAATGTTTCCATCTTTGTCATAAATAAATTGAATATAATTATGCAATTTTCTTTCTGGGTTATTTATTCTTTGGATTGTTCTATATGTCTATGTCTCCACCAATACCTCAGTGTTTGACTTCTATAGCTATGTCCAGTTGTGGGATTTCTCCCATGTTATTCACCTTTGTCATGCTGTGGACTGTAACTTCCATACAAATTTTAGAATTATCTTGTTGATGGCTTCAAAAACTTTTGGCTCTAATTTTGATATTAATTGTATTACTCTTACAGATAATTTAATGGAGAACTGGCATCATTACTTGATTGCGTCTTCCAACTCCTGAATACAGTATGTCTCTCCACTTATTATGGTCTTCTTTGATTTCTTTCACCATCATTTTTGTAATTGTCAGCATATCAGTCTCACCTATGTTAATTTTATATTTAAGTAATTGTGTTTGGAAGGATTATAAATAGCATGACATTTTAAAAATTCAGTTTCTGTGTAGTCATTATTATGTAGAAATGTGAATAGTTTTTTATTTGTTTTGTTTCGGTCTTGTGTCCTATGACCTTGCAGAGAACTCACTTATTAATGTTTTGTTGACATTTGAGGTCTTCTGTGTAAAAAATCATATTGTCTGCAAAGAGAGATAATTTTATTTTTTTCTCTCCTAATATGTGTGCACTACATTGTTATTAATATTTTTGCTTCCTTCAGAGGCTAGACCTTTTATTCTTATGTTGAATAAGACTGGTGCCTTGCTCCCTATGTTAGGTGGATGTTAAATGTACGGTTTTGTTTTTATGTTTGTTTTAGATGCTCTTTTCCAAGTCAAGATAGTACTCCACTAATCATAATTTACTTCAAGTCTCTAGCATAAAAGGATGTTGGATTTTGTCGAGTGCTTTTTGTGATTCCATTGATATGATCGTGTGCTTTTTATTATTTAGCTTGTTGCTATGGTGGATTACATTGATAGATTTTTTAATGTTGAACCACCTTTGCAGAAAAGGATAAATCCCACATAGTAGCATTATGTAACTCTTCCTATATATTTTCACATTTGGCTTGCTAGTATTTTGTTGAGGGTTTTGTGGCTAAGTACAGGATAGAAATTTGTCTGTAGTTTTCTTTTCTGCTACTGTTTTTGTGTTGATATATGGGTAATACTGCTCCTCTATAATGAGGTGGGGAACATTTCCTTCTTGTCTATGTTCTCAATGAAACAGTTACAATTGGTGTTAATTCTTGTTTTAATGTTTGTTGTCTCCAGTGATAACATAGGATCATGAAAATCCTTCTTTCTGGTGTTTTTTAACTACTAACTTCTTACTTTTGATGTTTATAGGATGTTCAATTGTCTATTAAATTTTGGTTTTTCAGTAGTTGGTGATTTCAATAAATTGTTCCGTTTCTTCTAATCTGTCAAATGTATGAGTGTATAGTTGTTAACAGAATTCTCTAAACACCTTTTTAATGGCTGCAGGATCAGTAGTGGTGTCCTGTATTTCATTCCTGATGTTGGTAATTTGGATTCCTCTCTCTCTCTCTCTCTCTTCCTCTCTCTCTCTGTCAGTCTCATTGGAGATACATTAGTTTCATTTATTTCTTTGAAAAGATATCTTGATTCATTGTTTTTCTGTAATGTTTTACTAATTTTCTAGTTCCCTAAGGAATTGAAATTATTGACTCAAGAGCTTTTCACATTTTAATGTAAGCATTTAGTGCTATATATTTTCTCTCAGCATTCCACATATTTTGCCATGTTGTGTTTTATTTTCATTCAGTTATATGAATCATTTAAAATTTTATTGAAAACTTTCTCTGACAAATGACACATGGATCATTTTATAGTTTATTTTCTACGTTTAGTATATTTATGTATTTTTTTACTTCTGTTATTTTGTGTTTTAGTTTGATTTTATTATGGTCACAGAACATACTGGGTATCTCATTTCATTTCTTTTAAATCTGTTGAGGACTATTTTATGGCCCAGGATATGTTCTATCTTCAGGTCCCATAAACATGTGAAAAAAATAGTCTGCCGTTATTGGGTGAACCCTTTCATATATGTCAAAGGTGTCCTGTTAGTGGATTGCATTATTCAGATGTTTCATAACCTTGCTGAATGCTTCTAGAAGCTCCAGTCATTGCTGATGTGGAGAGGGTATATTAAAAGTCCCCAAATATACTCGTGAACTCATATTTTTTTTTAGTTCTCTCAGTTTGACTTCATGTATTTTGAGGCTCTGTTTTGTGATACATGTACACTTAGGATTGTTATTTATTCCTGATAGGTTGATACTTTTAATACTATATAATGTTCTTCTTCATCTCTGGTAATTTTAATACTTGATGACCTATTAACATTTGATTATACATACTTTATACCTGTAATATTGTATATTAGCATATAGTTGGATTGTATTTTTAACCAGCTCTACCAAACTTTGAATGGTATATTTAGATCACTCACACCTAATGTAATTATTGATCTGTTATCAATCAAGTGTGCCATTTTATTTTTTTTATATTGATTTCTTCTGATTCTTACTCCTTTGTTCTTTTTCTTACCCTCCTCTAGTTACTTCAATATTATTTTTAAAAGACTTGGTTTGTTTAAGTAATTCTGAATGTATGTCTGTATAGTTTTTCACAGTTTTATAATAGATTGGTTGTGATTTTTTATTAATACATATACTGAAATATACATATGTGAGTTACAGTAGACTGATATTGACTTTTTAACCACATTGAGTGAAATGTTGCAGCTTCACTTCCATTTGGATTGTTTTTCCTCCTCCCCTTTTGAATATCATTGTGTATCAGATAGTGTTATAATTTTTTCTTTCAATAATCAAATACAATATATAAACTCATGAGGGAAATTAGAATCTATTATATATACCCATATGTCTGCTCTTCCCTTTATTCCTTTTGCTTTGATGTTTCAATATTCTTTCTCTTAACTTTTACTCCTGTTTAAAGAACTTAGTTTAGCCAATCTTTAAAGATAACTGTGCTAACAATATTTTATTTTAAATTTTCTTTGTCCCGAAATGTTTTCATTTGTTCTGCTAACAATTTTTTTAAAAATATTTTTTGTCCTAAAGTGTTTTATTTTCTCTTCATTCCTGAAGGCTAGTTGTGCTAGTTGTGGAAGTTTCAGTTTACAGTCCTTCAACACTTAAAACATGTTGTAATACATCCTTCTTGCCTCTGTGGTTTCAGATGAGTAGGTTATAGTCACCCAAATTGGATTATTTTATAGGTAATGCTTCATTTTTCTGGATGTTTCCCATTTATTTTCCTTATCTATAATTTTCACAGTTATTTTGGATATCTCTTGAGGTTCAGTCAGCATATTGGATTCATATGCTTGTGTCTTTCACCAAGTTTGAGAAGGTTTCAGGTACTACTGTACTCCCCTGTATCCATGGTTTCACTTTTCATGGTTTCCATTTTCTGCAGTAAAACTGTTAGAAAATATTAAATGGAAAACTCCAGAAATAAACAATTTATAAGCTTGCCATTCTGAGTAGAGTGATTAAATTTCATGTTGTTGTGCTCTGACCTATCTGAGACATGAATCATTCCTTCAGCCAGCATATCCATGGTGTATATGCTATTCACCTGTTAGTGACTTAATAGCTATTTTGTTTATCAGATCCACTGTCATGGTATCACAGTGCTTGTTTTCAAGTAACTCTTAATGTACTTAATAATGGCCTCTAAGTACAACAATAGTGATGGTAGCAATTTGGTTATTCTAAAGTAAAACAGTAAAGCGCATCTTTAAAATTCTCAACTTATAAAAACTTATAGGCTGATGTTGCTAAAATTTATTGGAAGAACACATTTTATATCTTTAAAATCATGAAGAAGGAAAAATAATTAGTGCAAGTGTTGTCGTTGTACCTCAAACTGCAAAAGTTGTAGCCACAGTGCATGATAAGAGCTTAGGAAGATGAAAAAGGCATTCAATTTTTGGGTAGAAGATATAAGCAGAAACATGTTTCAATTAATGGCAATTAAGGTCAATACCATGAATGGTTTCAGGCATCCACTAGGAATGTTGCAACAAATTTCCGACAGATAAGGGGGAGGTTACTATATTTCTTTTAGCCCTAATCTTTTTCTCCTTTCTCCTCTGTTATGCCAATTACATTTATGTTAGTTTTTTATTATCTCACAAGTCCATATGATGCTGTTCTTTATTATTATTATTATTAGTAGTAGTAGTAGTAGTAGTAGCAGTAGTAGTAGTAGTAGTAGTAGCAGTAGTAGTAGCAGTAGTAGTAGTAGTAGCAGTAGTAGTAGTAGTAGTAGTAGTAGCAGTAGTAGTAGTAGTAGTAGTAGTAGTAGCAGCAGCAGTAGTAGTAGTAGTAGTAGTAGCAGTAGTAGTAGTAGTAGTAGTAGCAGTAGTAGTAGTAGTAGTAGTAGCAGTAGTAGTAGTAGTAGTAGTAGTAGTAGCAGTAGTAGTAGTAGTAGTAGTAGTAGCAGTAGTAGTAGTAGTAGTAGTAGTCTGTTTTTTCTCTGTTGTTCAGATAGGGTAAATTTATTGTCTTATCTTCAATTACACTAATGCTATTGTTGTCTCCACTCCACTGTTCTATTGGGTCCATTCAGTTTTGTATTTCCTTTACTGTGTTTTCTAGTTCTTTGAGAGTGTTTTTTAATTTTTATTTTTTAAATTTGGTTCAAAAATTATTAATTGGATGTGGAAACATTTTTATGGTGACTCCTTTAACACATTTGTCAGATAACTGAAACATCTGTATCACCACCACATTGGCATCAATTGACATTTTTTTCCCATTGAAGTTGTGATTTCCTAAATTCTTAACATAAGGAGTGATTTTCAATTTTATTCTGAATCTTGTCTATTATGTAAAAAGACTCTAGGTTCTAATAAAATATTTTACTTTTTAATGCAGTTAGTCCTAGTTTAGTTTTGGCATGCAAGTCTTGGCCTAATTTTATGGTAATTTAATTTTCCCACCATTTGGGATTTTATTTGGGGCCACTTGGTTCATCTGGTGTCACTCTTGCTACCTTAAAAAGTGGAAGACCTGGCCAGGTGTGGTGCCTCATGCCTGTAATCCCAGCACTTTGGGAGGCCAAGGAGGGCGGATCACCTGAGGTCGAGAGTTCAAGACCAGCTTGGCCAACATGGAGAAACCTCATCTTTAGTAAAAATACAAAATTAGCCGGGCATGGTGGTGTATGCCTGTAATCCCAGCTACTCTGGAGGTTGAAGCAGAAGAATTGCTTGAACCCGGCAGGGGGAGGTTGCAATAAGCTGAGATTGCACCACTGCACACCAACTTAGGCAACAAGAGTGAAATTGCATCTAAAAAAAGAAAAAAAAAAAGACAGGGGAAGACCTTTCTCCAGGTCTGGACGCTGGATTTCTCTTGGTAGGAGCAAGGTATTGTGAGGTCCCTCATGGGGGTCCCCTGGATGTCCCTGTGTTGCCGGGTAGGAGAATCCTAGGCCCAAAGGGATAAAGAAGCTTCCCAGTCTAAGTCACTAGCTAAAAATTGCATTTCTTTTTCTTATTCTTCCTGCCTGTCCCAATGTCTGTTGGGGGAGGGGTCTCAGTTCATAGAGACAAGAATCTTCCCAGACTGTGCTTCCTGTTACAGCTGTTTGTCTTGCTTGTTCTGCCTGTTCACCTCAATATCTCTTGGCAAAACATGGGAGGTTCATGTTTTTTGGTAAAATATGTTATTTCACATGAACACTTATAAAAATAATTGGAGCTTCCAATTAATCCGCCTTCCCTGTAGTGTTGTATTCACCTGGTATTTCCAGAAGGACTCACATTCATTCCAGGAGAGGAATGAGTCTATAGCTGCCTTCTGATGCTAAAGCAGTGGTTGGAAAACAATGGGTCTAGGTGGTCTTCTTCTGCTGATTGAGGGGATGCAACCTGTGCTACTCCTCCACTTTTGGGGCATACAACCAGTTGGCCTTCACTTTAAATATTAAAAGGTGCTAAATGCCTTTTAGAATTTTTCTTTTGTTTTATCTTATACATTTCCTGGGTTTATAATGTGCACATTTCCTGGGTTTTAATTGTGCTTAGCAAGTAAAAGAAGAAAATATGAGTGTGCGTAGTCTGGACTGGAAGTCCTCATCATGACTTTTTAATTTAAATAGTTTCTCTTAATTCATGTTTTTAAAAAATCTATTTATACACACGGTACCAAATTTTACAGAATGTTTTTGCATTACTTTCTTCTTTAAAAGATGTATCTTGGACTTGTTATCAGTAAATGTAGAGCTAACATAATGATCAATAACCTAATAATATTAAATATTTTGATATAATTTATGTAACCTGTATCTTCTGCTGGGCATTTCGGGTTTGACACAATTTGATATTACAAATGATAAAGCATTGACTATTTCAACAAAATCAAAATGGTCTAAAAAATGACCTTAATCTCAGATTTACAATTTATCATGCCACAGTTTTGTGGATGATGGCAAAACGTATGAGACTCTCATGCTATAGACAAAGACCATATTACTCATAGCATGAGCAGTAGCTGGAGAATTGACATTTGCACTGATTTCCAAAGCCCCAGTGATTAAAGAGGGCAAAGTGATGCCTGCACACTCAGGGGGTGTTGTTACAGGAGAACTCAGAGTTTAAGCCCTGGATTAAGTTTACCTGAATTTTGCCCCAGAGAGAGAGATTATTATTATTTGACTGTATGGTAAATAAACCTACCGTTTCTCTGGAGTGAGATATTATTTCTATTTTCCAAAGATGTTTACTGGATACAAGTTTTGAAGAGGTTCTAGAACAAAGACGATTAGAACAAAGACTGTTAATGCTGCTTTTCACAGACTTGCACACACATAGAGACCTATGGAGAAATGCCTGTTGATATGTTCACATTCAAATGTCACTTCACACATATGTGTTTTTGACTGGAGAAGACATTTTCAGGATTTTATAAACTTTCCAAACTCTTAGATGAAGGTATATAATTTCTAATATCTCCAGGAATGTTGTTTCTTGAAACTCCAATTCAGTGATTTACAAAATATTTAATATTTTAAAAGCTTATGGATAAAGTATTGTTTTCATAATTGCAAAATTATCTTTCCTTTGTGTGTTCAATATAGCATTTTTCATATTTGAGAGACATTTATATTTTACTTCCTCTGTCTTTTCATAGTTCGTATTAAATTTATTGCAAGAGTGTAAGCATTTTTCATACAGACTTTAGATGCTTTTCATGTATTAAGACAATTTGCTCTTTGTTCTTTTTTATGAGGTATAAATATTTTCTTTTGTAAAGTGCTTTTTGACTATCTTTACAGTGTTTTCTTTGTTTCCCAGTCTGTTTGTGTTTAATGTGGACAAAAGCCACCCATTCATTTCTTTCAAGGCAACTGATTTATTTTTATGAAGACTTTCCACATTCTCCTTTGCTAACTTATAAAACTTTCATGGTCTTAGTTTCACATTTAATCTTAAAATCCCTTTGTAATTTATTCTACGTTATCGTGGGATGTCCAAACCTTTTTTCCTGTTTTTCTAACTTTTTTAAAATTAAAAAACACATCTTTACCAATTGTTTATAAATAACACTTTCACTGTATGTAATGTTATTATATATATTTTGAATTCTTTCTGAACTTTATAGTCTACTAATTTGTCTACAATAACTACAGTGCCTTTATTATTTAAGCTTTAAAATTCAAAGTAATGGCCAAGAAGAATATGTGATGTTATTATATATATTTTCAATTCTTTCTGAACTTTATAGTCTACTAATTTGTCTACAATAACTACAGTGTCTTTATTATTTTAAGATTTAAAATTCAAAGTATTGGCCAATAAGATAGGCCCCTTCTATATTTTTTCTGAATATAGTATTTGATATTTTATTTACTTTTAATTTTAGAACACCTGGTTCACTCCCCCCCCCCCCCTTTCTGTATTCCTCAAAAAAACTTTCTAGATCTTTGAAAAATCTATTTTTGGTTTCGATTTCTAAAAGTTTCTAGAATGAATTGACAATTAATGATGTCATATCTGTGCTTCACAGCCATGTACTATCTCTATATTTTGTTGGATTTCTTTTGATATTCCTCCAAATAACATTAAAAATTTCCTTATATAAATTCTAAATATTTCTTGATGATTTTTCTAGGTATTCTCATATTTTGTCACTATATAATTTAGTGTATTTTTCTCCTGCTTTAAGTTCTTATGAATAATTGATTTATGCACATTAACTTTATACCTAGAAAAGTGATTCAATTTTATTACAATATTTGTAATAGATTTAATCAATCCTTATGTTTTTAGAGAAACATTAACATCATTGTAAATTAAAATACATTTTATATGCAGAAATCTTATATGTATTTCTCTCATTCTGCTTATATCCACTATTTCCTACTGTTGTTTAATTGGTGCTTAATATTGGCAAATTATAGCATCTTCATCTTTTTCTCATTTTAATGAGAAAAACATTTTTAATTCCCAAACCAGAAAATTTAAATATTTCATTTTATTTTTTTTTTTTTTTATATTGCTATTTTATTAAGGGAATATTTTATTTAAAAGATTTATGCATTCTTGGTGAGCTGCTTTTATTACATATGAAATATATAGATAATATACTTGTTATTTTCTTTCTGTCATAATTTGATTCATCTTGATGGATTATATTTATTATACTTTTATTATATTTTGCATTATCCTAAGAAGTCCTAAGTAATAATTGTTCTTTTAATTGATGATGTATATTTTTTATCTAAGTTTTTTTGCTTCGATATTCACAAATAAATTTGGTCTTTGATTTTTAAATGTTATTTTCTCTTTGCTGGAATTGTTTGTTTACATTTACCTAAAATGAAACTCATTTTTTTTATGTTTTCAAATTTATTTGCACAAAGTTTCAAAAGTTATTTCTTTCTTTTGGTGCTTAGTTTCCTATTATCATTTCACTTTTGTGTATCCAACAGTTTTTTCCTTTGTCCTTGACTACATTAGCTTCGTGAGGGTCTGTGTATTTTCCAATAAATCACTCCAGGCTTTATTTATTGATCATGTGTCCTGTTTTTCTGAGTTATTATCTTATGATTTTACATCCATTAAATACTTCCTGTGGGGTTTGGGAGAGAGTGGTGTCCTACATTATTGTATAAGACACTTAATAATTTTTAAATTAAATACTTCATTTCCTTAATGTTCATATTTCATCTTTTTTAGGTTATCTGCATTGTTGTTTTTATCCTATAAGAAATGTTTTTGATATTTGTCATAAATTTTCATCAATTAGATTTTTTGTGTGTCCTATTTTTTTTCTGGATTACTAATTTCTACTTTTTCTGCCTTTGTCAACAAGAAATTGTTTCTGTTATTTGTCCTTTTTCAAACTTATCTGACTTTTATGCTAATTATGTTTTTTTTTAGGTACTTCCTTGAGGTGTATTTTCTGTTTTAAAGATGTAATTGGGCTATTTCAATTTGACTTACCTTATTAATTATTAATGTATTCAGTTTTCTAATTTATTGTTCATCCACCTGAAATGTCATGAACTGAAATAGATAATATTGTCTCCCAAAAAAACGTTTCTAGCAATTTCTTCTTTTTTCCCTCCAGATTTTTTGGCTGGTGTTTGAGTGTTGTTTACTTTATTTGATGTGCAAATAACATTTATAATCATAAATAATTTCTTAGCTTTATTTAATAATTTTTGCCCCAAATTTTACATTATCTGATGATAAACTTGAACTTTCACATACTGCAATTTTTTAATGCCTTTGGCCGCATTTTCACTATAAATCTTCTTGGATTACAATCATTTTATTATTACTTTATATAATGCATACAGTTGGGTTTTACTTGCAATTCTATATAAACTGTTTTTTTTTTTTCCATTGTTCAGCTAAGCCAAACCAAAATAATTATATCACTTGTTTGAGGTATATATAGAAAAATAGCCCTTTCTTTTCTTTAATAAACATTTTGAAAGTCTTGTTCTCTCTGAACAAGTTTCAACAAGATAAAAAATATCATAGTCCCTATCTTTTAAAAGTTTTAGGGTTTTATTGCTGTTATTACGTGTTCCTATAATTTATCACTTTAAATTTACTGAAATTAAATCATAATTAAATTATTGAAATTTCCTTTCTAAAAAATATTCTTTATATTTGTAAATATAAGATAGATGGTTTTGTTAGTGGCAAAGGAATGAGAACTTTCATTTCTGCAAATGATGAAAACCAGTTTGAAAGGTCAGCAAATAACCTTTCCCTTTATAAAACATAAATAGAAATATACTATATTATGTTCCAGTTTTTGAAAAATATTGCTACCAATTAGAATTTATGAAAAGTATGTTTTATTTATAAAGCAAAACATGAAATATGTTGGCATATCCATATGTAAAATTTTCAAGTATTTGTATAAATAAAATACAGAATTTTAGGGATGGGTATAAACAAATAATTGCCAAGTTAGCTAAACCTACTTATTTGAGACTATAACACTACAATTAACATAATAAAATTGGTAATTCCTTTCAAATTCTGTTTAGTGATTTTCTTAACTCCAAAATAATTCTATCAGTTATATAGATTCTAGAATATTACAGAAAATAGCAGATTATTGATGAGAAGGGATTTGGGTCAAAGATTAGTAATATGCATTAAGTATATAAATTGTTCAAGCCCAAGAATTTTAAAAAAGAAGAAGAGACTTGAAAGCCCTGAAAGTAAAATGTATGTAAATTTAAATATGAAACACATATCACAATGTAAGGCATAATTTATTGATGAGCTAGCTTTTATCTATCTGAGTCCAATGTGAGGAAGGTATATTTAGTTAAAAGAAAATCAACAATAACAAACCTAATAACAATATCTAACATCAGTAGATTTCACTACTTCAATAATAAAATTTTCATGTATCTTCAAATATAGTGGTCCAAATTTAAAATGTGTACAATGAGTAAATTATTTTATGTTTGTAAAGATTTATATTCTCTTTACACATACACATGTACATAGTTTAGTTACAGCAACATTTTATGTGTGTGTATGCCTATATGTGATTTTGATATAAGGTAAAAGCATGAAGTCCTTTAATTTTTTGATGTTGTTTTGTGGTTATTCTTTTTAGAAATTATTTTAGTATAGAGGACATTGGGGTTACCCTTTTAAAATATATGCCATGAATAATTTGAGCTATAACAATTCTAATGTAACTATCTGAGTATTTTATTTATCATTATCTATAGATTTGTATATTTTCCAAGAAGACTTAGATACATGATACAGTTTCCAGCTACAGTTATATTGATCGCATTTTTATAGAAATATTAAAATCCATTTTCTACCTTTATCTGTGGGTAACAAGAATGTGATTAATATGGCATACCATTTGAATTATGCCTTTATGGAATGTATCAGTCTAATTTCTCACAAAAAGATAATTTTTTTCTTCTGTGTTAAAATATACACTCTTTATTTCATTTTCTTGTTGAATTGCACTGTATAGAACCTTCAGTACAAGGCTGAATAGAAGTCATGAGAGGGTTTATCTTTTATTCCCAATATTAAGTGAAAATGATTTTTTCATCAAGTATGATGTTAACTTTACATTTTTTATGGTTGCCCTCTATTAGTTTGAAAATGAGTTTTCTTCCACTCTTAGTTTTCTTCTTTCCTGAATGGATATTGAATTTTATCAACTGGTTCTTCTGTGTCTATTCAAGATGATTATATATGTTTTTTTTTTTCTTGTTTATATTGCTGGTATGGCCAATTACTGGTTTTTGGTTTTTAAATGCTGAAACAATTTGATTTCTGGGATGAATCCCACTGGTTACACTGTTATTATGCTTCTTATTTATTCTTGAATTTATCAGCTAACATGTTAAGGCTTTCCATGTCTATATTTACAAGAGATATTTGTGTATAGTTTTATTTTTGTATGTCTGTCTAGCTATGGTATCAGAGTAATGCTAGTCTTATAAATGAGGCAGTTCTTCCTTCTCTTTTATGTTCTGAAAGAGTTTGTATAAAATTGACGTTCATTCATCCTTTAATGTTTGGTGGAATTTGCTGGGAAAGCCACCTGGGCTTGCATTTTTCTTTGTGGAACATTTTTTAAACAAAAGTTCAATGTCTTTATAGATGTATGACTATTCTTGTTATTCTTCACTAAACTTCAGTATTTTAAGTCTTTCAAAGCAATTGTCCATTTCATTGAAGTTGTCAAATATACTGGCATAGAATTGTTCTTAATATTTCCTTAGTTTTAAAGCACGTAGGAATTTCTCCTCTTCAAGTGTTTCCACTTTGGCTTGTGGGATCAGGAGCTAGCCCCAGGTTTGTGTGCTCCTGGAGAGTGACACACCAGACCTTTCTGGTGGTCTTTTAAGGTCTTTGGACGTTTTTCTCACAAGTGCACTGATGTATGCTCAACTGAAGACTAGAAAATCACCGTTCTCAGATATCTGGAGCCCTGCCGTCTATGTTCAGTGTACTTTTCTCTAGTAATCTTTCTGAGAATTTTAACGACGTTTGCCTCCACAAACCCTGAACTCTGCTTCTTCTAACTAGTGACTGCTTGTTTCTGTTTGAATATCCTTTTTCTACATCACAGCCCAGGAACTCCCCAAGCAGCAAGTTGGGGCTTTTTTATGGAATGCCTCATTCTTGTTCCTTCTCTCAGGGATGATTATTTCCCAGATGCCCAGTATCTGAAGATGTCTGCTGTCCAATATCTGTGTGTGTGTGTGTGTGTGTGTGTGTGTGTGTGTGTGTGTGTATTCATATATCTTTCGACTTCATCATAACTGGAAGACGTCTGAATGTCAGTCAGGTTTTTCTTTAGAAATAACTGAGTAGGGCAGTCTAAGAATAAAACATTTTTCAGAAATGTGCTTGGGGACATTAAAAGTATTCATGTCCTTCTCATATTTTCCTTAGGTTCTTCTTTCTATGTATGTTAAATTTATATTTAGCTTAGTTGGTTAGTTTGGTTCTGGTCAGGATATGAAAACTAATTCAAAAATAAATGCTATAACAGAGAGAAAAGGAAAAGTAGTTTAAATCATCCCACACTGGTTGAAGAAAATGCATTTTCAATAAACTAAAATATAATTCTATCTTAATATATAATGTGACAATTTTATAGCAAATTTCAAAGCTTTTTGGCAATATAGGAGACTACTTGGTTCACTGATTTATATTTTATTTCAGTAAAGGAGAAAAGTACAGATGCTTTGAACCTCAGTTCTGAGCTCAATTAACTTTGAAAGGTTTGAAAGTAATTTCCAAGGCCATACAAGTATCTAATGAATCAAGTGCCAAGGGAGGTGAAAGTGCTTGAGCAAGAGATAATAATAAACCTCCCTCTTTTTGACCCGCAAATCATGGCTGACTTTCTTTAGCCTGGTAAGTAGGACAACAGATTTTTCATGCTCAGGATGAAGTACATCATGTAAGTATACAGAGAATAGTGGTGTTCCTTATAAAGTAAATGAATAAACTATAACTATAGCAAATACATTTGAATAATTAGCATTACTATTTATAAAATGACTTTGCTCTGGTATTCCTTTATATTGTCTTAGAGTGTAACATTGTTTGCAAAAGAAGCTTTAATGACCAATTTTTTTTTTTCTGTCTCTCTGCCTTTTCCCAAAAAGTATGGGTGTCTGTGAAATAATTACTTATTGTTAGAGTTTTCATGCCCTGTTAAATGACTTGGTAATACCATTTTACTGGTGGAGGGTCATTTAAACAAATCATGTGTGTTCTCTCTCTGTTTAATTTTTACTAGGATCAAACACACAAGTGCCATTTTTACTCTATGATGTGAAAGTATTCTGATAAGAAAACACGTGGGCCCATACATCAGCTCTTAACCATATATTATTTTAAGCTTATTAACATTTCGTGTATTATATAATTGCTTAAAAAATAACTTTTGCCATCAATATCACTTGCTCTATTGTGGGAAAATAAAGGTATATATCCTTGGAAAATAACAGTAAATGTTTGGATTCCAATATAGTACACTAGTTAATACACTAATCATTAGTTAGAATCATATAAACATTTTGCCATGAAAAATTACCTACATTGATGGCAGGGAGTGGTGGCTCACACCTGTAATCCTAAGACTTTGGGAAGCTGAGGCGGGTGGGTCACCTGAGGTCAGGAGTTTGAGACCAGCCTGGCCAACGTTATGAAAGCCCATCTCTACTAAAAATACAGGAGGCTGAAGCAGAAGAATTGCTTGAACCCAGAAGGTGGATAGAAAATAATCTGGATTTTTTCTGAATACTATATTAGCTAACGAATTAATCAATTTTTTGAATTAAATATATATAGGCCCAAAGATCCCCAAAGTTTTAAATTTTATTTAGAAAAAAAATCAAATGTATATCTGAGTAATTAGTAAATAAAATATAATCTTCCAGCTTATAATTTAAATATTGTGGAGTTGGAAGAGAGATTCTAGCTATATTAAATAAGGATTTTTTCTTTTATGTAATATTTCATTTTGAGAATTCTGTCCTACACTTTAATAAATTCTAGCATGTCCTCTGAGTAGTGCTCCATCCAAACGCATCACATTTACTCACAAAAAAAGCATGGACAGACTCTCCGTAACTCATCAGAGTGCAACCCCAATAGCAAATATATAATTTACAATATAGAATTGTACCACATTATTCTAGACCTAAGTTATGTACTATTTGCCCTTTAAAAAAAATCTAGTTTATTATTTTTTCCCATAATGCATACATTTTAAGATTCTAAAACAATTTGTCTCCATTTGAGGTAAACTAATCTCTACTTATTAAAAAATGTTTTATAGATGAGGAACTATTCCTGAATACATAGTGTTAGACCAAACTTCCCTTTGAAACTCTTTCTCCCAGGTTTTGCTTCTTCTACATAAATAAAGATTTGTTTTCTTTTCTTATTTATACATCTCTCATCTGAAATAATTGAAGTTCTAAGGTGTTGTTCACCTGTTGTATTGCCTGTCAGACTTAGGCATGTTAAAGATTAACTTCTTTATTAATATGTAATGAATGAAAGAAATTGCAAAGTGGCATCCACAAGACACATGTAGCATTCCTAGGTGTTCTCCAATCATTTAATGATGTGTGAACATATATAAAAATGAGGTATATAATTAGAATAATCAATAGAATATACATTGGAGATGTTTATAATTTCCTTCAAAATAAAAGGATAAATAGGATATTGTGCTTGAGGAGAACATTTTATTTAGGAAAAAATTTAAAAGTATATATTTGAGAAAAAAATCTGTGCTACAAACTTAGGGAAAAATAGCTTTTGAATGTTATTAGAATTGTGATATCAAGCTAGAAATTTCACCAAATAAGTAAATCAGTGTATGTAATCCAATACTTTTAAGGGTTACAGCTCTTTTACAATTTGTCTACCAGATTTTGCAGCTAACCCCCCATACAAAATAAATAAATAAAAATGTACGTAAACACATAAGTAAACAAAAAATAATTTTAGAGAGAAGCTGGAAATGCATATATTTTTAGTTAGACTTCCCTTCTGAAGTGTCTCAAGATGAGAACTTAGAGGCTTATTTCAGCAGTACAGGCCTATTCTCTTCATTAACATTCATTAAGCATCAGTTATAAAAAGTCCTAGGTTGCTGTTAATACGTTGCAATTTGCTCCACAAATCCAAAATTTTCTCCAATTTAAAAAAGTGCAGGTATGGAAACTCAGCTTCTATAAGAAGTGACTTATCCTGTGACTAGCCTTGGGGATATATTATGTAAAATATATGTTAAAATATTATACTATATTAACATATATGTTAACATAATGATTAACATATTTATTGTGTTCATTTTAAGTTTATTGGTGAATGCTTATAGATTAGGGTTTACAACTGTGCTACATACGATATGAGAATAACACTAATTATAACAGTTATATTTGTCTTTTATAGAACTTGTAAATAAATACAGTAAGAGTGGACAAATAAAATGCATTACCACATTGGTAAAAATAAATTTGGCCACAGGACAATAGTGATAAACTACTCTATGTTTAATTTAGAGAACCAAATTGATTCTTTGACGTGCTGTACTGCTAGTCATATTTTATGCAGATAAACAGAATAACCTTTTCCAAGACTTGGTCATTAAATAAAAGAGGCATTCATTTTATAATATTTACACTGTATAGAAAGTACTTTTTATTTATCTCAAAGTCTAAAAAACCTATTTATTAAAAATGTGTTATGTAGAATAATCACATTGAAAAATACAATTTGCTTAAGATGATGAAATAATCTTTATTATTATGTAGAATTAAATAGAATAATGTTTATTCTTTCCTGCATTGTGCAATATTTCTTTGATAAAAGTTTTACACCTTACCTCATCATCTACTCTATTTAATTTTGATATTGAACACAGTAATCACCCTTTCCAAGGTTTTACTTTCCATGGTTTCAGTTACCCATGGTCAACCGTGGTCTGAAAATATCAAATGGAAAATTCTGGAAATAAACAATTCATAAGTTTTAAATTACACACCATCCTGAGTAGTATGATTAAATCTGGTACACCCTGCCTCATCCTTTACTGGATGTGAATCATCCCTTTGTCCAGCCTACCTGTGCTGTATACATTGCCCACCTTTTAGTCACTTACTAGCTGTCTTGATACAATAAGATATTTGGAGACAGCGAGAAAGAGAGACTACATTCACATACATTTTATTACAGTATACTGTTATAATTATTCTATTTTATTGTTACTGTACCTAATTTATAAATTAGACTTTGTCAAAGGTATGCATCTATAAGGAAAAACATAGTTTATACATATGCTCCTCAAATTATGATGGGGCTTCTCAAATTATAATCCCAACAAATGTATTATAAATCAAAAATATCATTAGTTAAAAATACCCTGAAATCATAATTTAAACCATTGTTAGGTCAGGGAGCATCTGTTTAGATTTCAGTACTATCCTCATTTCAGGCTTCTATTGGGGGTCTTGGAATGTATTCCAAACAGATGAGGGGGCAATACTGTATATAATATACATTAAAAGTTACTAAACCAAACTTTTAAAATTACTAATATGAAACTTACATAGAGTAAATGGAAGGTATCCTTATATTTAACATATTAAACATTTTAAAAACAGCAACAAGAAAAACAGAACAAGGATGTTATTAGTGTGTTCGATACTTGGAGATATAAAATCCATATCAAACTGCCAAGATAGTTAAATAGGTAAACCAGAAAAAGGGAAAATAAAAGTACCATGTTGATGTGTTTAAACAGAGTAGACAGAATAGAGTCATGGCAAATGATTCTTAAAATGTCTTGAATGATATTAATATTTTATAACACTAAAACTGGTTCTATTGTTACAAAACAATGAAGACAATGTGGGAAGTAATGTTACGTAACATTTAAATTCCAACAAAATTCGTTTGAAATAACCATGAATTGAGGAACAAGTAAATATCTTTACTCTTTAATACTGAGACATCTTATTTACACAATGTATACAATTTTATTTCTAATAAAAAAATTCTGAAAAATTACGAAAACATCCCCTTATTTTGTCTTTGTGCCTTCAAGTAAAAATGAACATAAAACATCCAGATATTAATTAATTTATTTACCAACACAAGTTTTGGACCCCTGACATGTATAAAATACTCATTTGGTTACTATTAATATAAAAAAACTCAACTATTCACATCTCCAATAGACATGAGAGCTGCACAAGAGAGGAATATAAACAGATTTAATACAAGAAGGAAACAAGTGTCTTCAAAGAAGCACAGGGACAGAAATAACACTATGAAATTTCAGAGAAGGAGCTGTTTTTATTTGCGGGGCTAACAGAAGCTTAGAGAAATTCTTTGGATCGCAGGGAAATGCAGAGCAAGAATTAGTCAAATCTGTAAGACAGCATTAGGAAATATACAGAAACAAAAAATATTTGATCCCAAAAGGGAAATAATAGATTGCAATGTTTTAATACACTGAAGTGTCCCCTATGCTCAGACATGCTTTGATACTTTGTAAATGAATGTTAAATTATTGTATAAAAGCCATGCTAGGAAACTAGGAACTCACATTTTCAACTAAAAAGCTTTGGTTCTTTTTATTTTTTATTTATTTATTTATTTTTTTGAGACAGGGTCACCCTCTGTTGCCCAGGCTGGAGGGCAGTGGTGTGATCTTGGTTCGCTGCAAACTCTGCCTCCCAGGTTCAAGTGATTCTCCTGCTTCAGTCTCTCGAGTAGCTGGGATCACAGGCGCACAACACCATGATTGGCTACGTTTTGTATTTTTAGTAAAGACAGGGTTTCACCATGATGGCCAGGCTGGTCTCGAATGCCTGACCTCAAGTGACCAACCCACCTCGGCCACCCAAAGTGCAGGGATTACAAACGTGAGCCACCATGCCTGGACCTTTTACATTCTTAAAATCAATGTTAAAATAAGAGTATGTTGTCAAAATAAGTAATACTAGAATCTAAACTGCAAAATATATTCTGGATGACCAGACAATTCAAGGGAGGAAGTATAGATATTCTAGTGTTTTCTGTCTTTGTTTTGTTCTAAGAGTGAGATAGAATGAGAGGGAAAGGGAATTATAGAAAATATTTTAGCAAATATTATGCATATCTTTTACACATGGAATATTAATAACCAGAATTTTTTGAGGTGTTAAGTTTTCACAGAAAGAACACAATGGATCCTGAGATCTGATTTTATATACTGAATGTTGTAAATGTATAGTTTCTTAAATTCTGTTTTTTCACCATATGAATATGCATATACTTGTTCCTATATATTTACAATTTTTTATCACTTGAGTCAATGCTTAAAAGAGTAAGAGTTAGTTAATTAGATGAATGCAATACTGGAAAGCAGACACTATAAGAGTTCAAGCTTATTAATGAAAGAAAATGTGGAATTCATTTTTAAATACTACAGCTATATAAAAATATTTGTTTAAACAGAAACATGCAAGTTTGTGGTTTTGTTATATTGTCACCTTAGAAAATCCCATTTAGCAAAATGTATTTATTAAGTGGTAACTCTAAAATAATTGCATTAAATATTATCTCATGAAGAATTCATTAGAACTATTTAACATTCTTGTTTTGAAAGGCAAGTTTTTTCATGCTGGTTTATAATGAGCTTTCAAAATGGAAATAATAAACTAATAGAATTTCAAATTTTAAATTAAAGTTTGAAACAATTGTTAGAAGAGTGAAAATATAACATTCTACAATCATTTTGAAACATGTTTATATAATTTTTAAGCTATTTTTCTCTTTCATTTCTTGTTCTGTGTTGAACCTGCACTGTATCTGAAGATACATAGATCTTTCTTTTCTGGGTGATGAATATATTATTGCTTTTAAAATAGCATTGTCCCTATACTGTGACATGAAAAACAAATGACTATTTTACTTTTTTACATTAATTATTCAACAAAAATTAACATGAAAACCACAGATATTATTTTGGATTTTTTTTTCCATATAAATTTATTTTAGTTTCTCCAAGTCTGAAATCTTGAGCTCTCAGAGGATTTTTGAGTGGCCAGAAGACTCAAATGAAAAACATATATTACTTTATTGCCATGGAATCAAGAGACTATGCTAACTTCCTTCCTATACTCTGTGAGTGTATGTGTGTGTGTGCGCGCATGTGTGTGCATGTTCACGTGTGTGTGTTTTAATACTTATTTTCCTAACTCCTGACCCTTTTGCTTTCCATCTGATGACTCTTTTATTTTAACTTGATTGGATTTGGATTGAAAACCATTGTTTAGGACACCTATTCAGGTTAATATTCTGCAACTGTATGCATCGCAAGCGCCCAGCAGCTACCACATCACTGCCCACTACAGGTTTGTAAGATAATTACGTCGCTCTTTCTCCCACAAAGAACACTAATACATGCTCATACCATATTAACACCTCCACTGGCAACACCTTTCTATTTGAGGACAACGTAATACATGTGTAAAGTTAATCATATGTTTTACATGTTTCACAAGGCTTATATGAAGAAGATAACTTTGCAGAGCCCTAGATTGGGAAAACAAAGTCCAAGGAAATGAAGAAAAGAAGTCACATTATATGAAAAATTTAGTTTGCTATCAGAAATGACCTGGATAAACTTTTAGGTGCAATCAATCTTTTCTGTAATTCTCTTTAAGTTAAACATTGATTTCTATAGCCTTTTCTAGTAGACAATGAATTTTAAATGTGTGCCAGTAGTAGTTGGCAAAGACTTATATGAAATGGATGAATGCTTTTCTCATTTTTTTTTACCTGTACTCTCTCATTATCCCTTTCTGAAAGCTATATTGTTCCCCCCCCCAAAAAAAGGGCTCTAGTTCTTAAGTTTTATCCTTATTTTTGCATTTCCTCTCTCTCGAGGATATGGTGGTAGAGGGCTCTGTAACC
This sequence comes from Rhinopithecus bieti, assembly GCF_001698545.2. Taxonomy (NCBI): domain Eukaryota; kingdom Metazoa; phylum Chordata; class Mammalia; order Primates; family Cercopithecidae; genus Rhinopithecus; species Rhinopithecus bieti. Next base: position 1,002,102 of record NW_016803334.1, read on the forward strand.
CTGTATATGTTGAGTGATTTAAAATGAAATGATCCTCTAAGAAAGATTGCAGGCCTTCTCTATGTTCCTCCGAGTATCGAGGTCTAAGGTAAGGATTTGAATCCCAAACTGTCAGTGTTCCATAATGTCATGAACTATTAACATTAGATTGGTTTAGAAGGGTAATCTATTCCTGATTCCCTTATTTTATCGGAAAGAAAATAATTCCAAAGTGGCAGCCTTCCCCAAAGTCATAACATCTGTTAGCATTTGAAGGACAGAAGCCTAGACCTCCTGATATAGACATAATCTTTGGCAATTAATTGGATGTAGAATCTTTCATATGTCAAAGGAGCGAGGGTGTCACCATACATCGTCCACCTTGATTAATGACCATAATGGAAGGTTTTACTTAACACAATGAAAGTAAATGCTACAAGCAGATTTGCTGACTCTTAAAAGCTGTAATTTATTTCAATGTGTAGTTTAGATGTGGTGCAGCCATGATCTTTTTAATCAGCTTACATTACAATACTTGGTTATTTGGGTGGCCATGAAGAAGAAAACAAATCTAAACTAAATAATACACCCAGAAATAAATAATTATGTTGGGAAAGTGTTTATTTACAGATAAAAGTCAACTCATATATCAGAGAAAAATATATATGTGTTTGTGTGTATATAATTTATATATGTAATAAATAATAATTATCCATATATTCATTTGGAAATATGGAAAATATAAAGGAGGACTGAAAATTTTAAAATCTTGGCATTTGAAAAGGAAAGTAAAATGATTTTAGACATTTATGAGAGCTCATTAACATTTACAACTAATTAAAAGAGCATCTAATTTTTATTAGAACCTTATTTTCTAAGACCCTTTATAATGACCATCTTAATTTGTCCTCACAATAGTTGTGGGAAATAGTCAAGGGAGATTTTATTTTTTCTATATTACTAATAAAACAACATAGTCAAAACAGTCAAGTGGCTTATTCAATTTGAATCAACTAGGTGGAGTGAGGAGAAAAATGTTTTTGTTTTTTTTTCTCTCCCCATTTGAGTTTCCAGGTGTGGCCTTGTAAATTAAAGTAACAAAAGACACATAAACAAACAGAAGTTCACCAACCAGCTTACACACAGGAGCACTCAGAGATGAGTAACTCTGGTCGGTGGTTAGAATTTGGGCTTATCTGACATCTTAACAAAAGAACAATGCATTTTTAGAGAAGTGACATGATAAAGGAAAATAATTTTTGAATTCTCGAGGAAGGTAAATTGTAGGAACATAACTATGTGGAAGAAATAATGGAAGATAAGGCCTAGTGAGTCAAGTTTGTTATGTAGATTCTTCTGGTGCTCTCTCTAGGCTAAGGTCTAGAATTATCTCCAGTGATTTACATCTGCGCTTCCTGATGGAGAGTAGAGGCAGGGAAATCCTCACAAATGTATGTGCTGCTTTTAGCTAAAGAAGGAGAGGGCAGAGTCCTGGGATATGTTTTTCTTAATTGTCTTCAGCTCATAATAGTCATGATGCCAAAGTGGCGTATTTTGGGGTAGCATTTTCTGCTACTCTGTGTTCGTAGAGATCGTGATCTGCAATCATCTAAAATATAAAATTTCACTCACTTTAAATACCAAATTCTTTATAAAAACACAATAATCTATACCTCACATTGTATGATTATCTTACCATGAAGATAAAATAATTATCAATTATCAAAGATAATTATAAAGCCTTAATAATTGCTTTATCCATTCCAATTCTTCTATTCCAAAGAAAACTTCCTTAAAAATGACTCACTATTAACCCTGACCGAATGTGTCTTAATAGCCAGCTACTACCTTTAAAATATATCCAAGTAACCTAAGGTCTTCAATATAGTCTGCCATTCAACATGATACATAAAAATAGATCTGACCTTAAAAGCAGGAATTATCAATTTATATTCGGATCTAATAAGTATCTTAGCAATAGTCATTAATAGGAGGATTTTATTATGATGACAAATCCCTGCCACATTTACAAATCTGTTCTTAATCAGACAGTGTGGTTAGTTTCTAGAATGAATAATGGACCTTGGGTTAGTCTTGTTGTAGTCCCAGTATAAACAATGTGAGGGCAGAAAGTCAGTATTCTCATTAAGCGGTGGATGTGTAGCCATGTTCAGTCATTATGCATGAGGGGTCACTGCTTATTAAGACTCATAGCAACCCTTATGATGCTACTTTTCAAGTTATTGACTCATCATAGCTGGACATTATGGCTTTCTTTCTCCCAACTTGAATGAGACCTGATTCTTCTATTTCATTACAGAAATTTCAGATTGGATAGTTGAACTTCTTGGCTCAGTATCAGTACTCTCCTCAGAACTGACATTCCTCAAACCACCTCCTTTTTAATGCGTAAGAACTGTAGACATGATGATAGAATGTTCACTGAAAGTGCTAAATTCAGTAAAGTGTATTCATTACGGCACAAAGCTTTAAATTTTTTAAATAACTTCCTAGCAATTGTATTCACCTTGACAATACCTTATGCAAATTCACAACTTTAATATTTACCATTGGGCATTCAGATAGTTTTCTTTTTCAGTTATTAAATTTCCCATCTGATTTAAATTAAAATGTTTATCTAAAATTTAATCTGTGTCTCCTTCTATTAGTTCAGGCCTGTCAGAATGAAACCGCCTTTGCAAAATTATGACTGAGACAGTGGAAGTGTTCTAACTTAACTAACTCTATCTTACTTCTAACCTCCAAGCTATCCTTATTCATTCCTGGGTGCAGGCTGAACTAACTTTGGGAGAAACTTAGTTTATAGTTTAAACAAAGACAGTAACAGCCCTTTCCCAAAGCAGACCTACTGTTTGCCTGGGGACTAGATAGCCTTTGCAGGACTAACATTAGCCACAAGATTAAAAATTATGATTTAGGAGTCCTACAGCTGGAGGCTACAAGAATCAGACCCTCCTTAAATTGCTCCTAAGATCAGTGCTTGAGATATTTTGCAGACCCTGCACTTGATGGATCAGCTGGCACCACCCAGATCAATAAACTGGCTCATCTGATCTTGTGGCCCCCACCCAGGAATTGATTCAGCTTGTTATGCCCAGACCGTTTGTTCCCCAGAGAAGACCACCAGAGTCCGGAGTCAAAGCCAAGCGGCAAGGATCTTTACTGCAAGTTCGAACTTGGTCCCTCTGTTTCACAACATTCAAGAGGGCCCCGAACGATGCATGTGCTCACTTTTTATAGCCCGATGTAAACAGGATATGTGAGGTTACAGAGGAACAAGGGAATTCTTTTGGTTACAGCATTACAATTGGTTAACATTTTAAGTTATACATTTAGCAGTTTTCTATTGGTTCCCGCGCTTTTAGTAAAACCACAAACGGTTGTGACCTTATCGCCAGGTGGTGTTTTTCAAAGTCGAGACATATGGAGGAATGTGTTTGTGTTGGGCCCAGGAAGTTGAGACAAATGGAGGAATGTGTTTGTGTTGGGCCCAGGGCTGAGATATATGGAGGAATGTGTTTGTGTTCGATCTCCTTCAAGCTCAAGAAGACAGTTTCGACTTCCTATAATTTCATCTTGGACAAATCAGCACCCCTGACTCACTGGCTTCCCCCCACCCACCAAGTTATCCTTAAAAACTCTGCTCCCTGAATGCTCAGGGAGACTGATTTGAGTAATAATAAATCTCCAGTCTCCCACACAGCCAGCTCTACATGAATTACTCTTTATCTATTGCAGTTCCTCTGTCTTGATGAACCAGCTCTGTTTAGGCAGCAGGCAAGGTGAACCCCTTGGGCATTTACAAATTTAGGGGCTCATCCAGGATTGCCGTTGTAGCTACGTATCTGTGGTTCAGTGCCCCCCTTTCAACGATGGTCCAGAGGCCAGCCCAAGTGGCTGACTAGTTTTCTTGGACTGGGGGCTTACTGTGGTACTCTCTCTACTGGTGGGGCGCTGCCGACACAAAGTTAATGGATGTAATTGCAATGGAGAAATAGTCATGGGGAGATATCCCTTAATTATAGCCCTATCACAGGGTGTCTAGCTGTAGCCCCATGGTTGGGTGTCTGTCTGCAGCCCCACTGTAGCCCAGTGGCGTGTCTGGATTTGTGAGTATCCTAGGTGCTGCCAACACCTCCTTCCTTTTCCCAACTGGTTCTGTACCCCTATGGTGTGGCGTCTGTAGCCTTATTGTAGAGTGTCTGTTTGTAGCTCCAACATGGGATGCCTGTGTCTGTAGCCCCACTCCAGGGTGTCTGGTCAGCTCCTTGGGGTTTTGGTTGGCATTTTCTAACTAATAGGAAGAGTCTTGGTTTGGGAGACTTCTCAATCACGAAGATTTCAAGGAATTTTCTCAGATGGCGAATAGGAAGATAGTTTGGAAGGGATACCCTTGGAGTTCTTGGTTAGGGATCTGATTCGGAAGGTCTTCCGTCTGCCTTGTCTTCAGGTGTGTTTGTATATTTGGAAAGGATCTCAGAAGGGGTTGCTGAAGGAAGTCCAGCAGCCCTAACTCAGAAAACCCTCCTTATTTGTCTGATCACATTCAGTGACCACTAAAGAAGGCTCAACAGGCCTGACTCTCGGGGTGACTATCTCCCTTTCGCCTTGCTGAGAGACCTCATTATGAATTACTGTTCCAAAGTTGTCCCTCCCCAAATGGAGTGGATCAAAGACAACAGGGACCAATGGGAATTTCAGCTTTGCTGGGTTGATATTGGGTGCTGAACAATATAACTAATGTTTCTTTTGTTATGTGTATTTTCCTGGGATGGCAAATGTTTATTCAGTTCCCCATGCAGCCTGTCACCAAAAGGGTAATGTCACCAAAAGGGTATGTCACCAAAAAGGGTAAGACATTCTTACCAGTCAAGTTTCTGGTCTCTCTCTCTCTCTTTCTGTCTGGGTAAACAGTAAATGTCACTGTCTGTCTGCAAGGGTTTGATTAATAGAAAAGGGATTTGAGACTAGTCTTAGGCAGTAGCAAATCATGTGCCCTTTGTGCTAAGAATTTGTCTTTCTGTGTTGTGTAATGCAGAAAGGAGTATCATAGGATAGAATGTGGGTTTAGGAACCCTAAAAACCTGCTTTTCAAGCCAGCCTGACAGGCTGGTGAGTTATAAACATCGCTGCGGGCCCCTGAAACCAACACCAGAAGCAATTTCTCAGTCTTGTTTTGTGTCCTTAAGAGCTTAACCCTGTGACTATGTGGGGATGCTTTCTCTTGGTTTCTACCATCTAGAAGACAGGACCTTGAGGATTCATGTTATAGTTGGTCCTAAACATTTTCTTAAGGCCTGGGCATGGTGGCTCCCATCTGAAATCCTAGCACTTTGGGAAGCCGAGGAAGGCAGATCACCTGAGGTCAAGAGTTCGAGACCAGCCTGACCAACATGGTGAAACCCAATCTCTACTAAAAATACAAAATTAGCCTGGAGTGGTGGCAGATGCCTGTAATCTCAACTACTTGGGAGGCTGAGGCAGAAAAATCACTTGAACCCGGGAGGCAGAGGTTGCAGTGAGCCAAGAGCACACCATGGCACTCCACCCTGGGCAACAACAGCAAAACTCTGTCTCAAAAATTCTTTAGCAGTTAAAAGCCTTTGCAAGCTTGAAATTGGCTTCTCTAGGTTCCTTCTGGGAAGAGGAATAGAAACTGCTTAATGCTGTACCTCAGTAGCTGAAGATTTGCCTTTTGGCGACCTGGGTTCTATTCTTGGCTTCTGCAGATTCCTTTCTGGTTTTTTATTTATGTAACTTTGCCATTTATTGAAGTTTTCTCCCCCAATGCATAGCTCTGATTTCCTGTCTTGAATTTCCCTTTCTCTACACTACCCTAGGGGATGTTCTAAATCTTGAAAAAAAGGAAACTTCTTACCATCTCTTTGAGATACCTATGTGTCCATGGTTAAGTTATAATCTTAGTTAAGACTGATTGATTTCATGTGGGAAGTTACCTGTGGTAGAGTTTAAAAGCCAAAAATATTGGCCTCTTGGGGTGGCTAAAGTAGGGTAATAAAATATTTAAAAGGATTCTTTTTTAAAGAGTGCAATGGTTAAAAGTCAGCTTAATTAAAATAGATAAGCTGTAGGTATATTTCTCTATGTTTTCTTTTCTTCAATCTCGTTTTTTCTGGAAAGCTTTTTCTTCTCAGTCAACTGAATTATTTTTCTCCATTTCTTTCTAGCCAACCTTAATGCACATGTAAGAGGCCCTAAGGTAACTTCTGGTAGCTGGGGATTCCTTGGGAAAAACAGGAGGTGCCACAGACCGTGTCTTGGAAAAACACTGTTTCCCTCATGAAACCCCGGAAATTAAAAGCAGATAGATCCCTCTCAGAATCAAAGGTTCTGTTCTGTTTTGCATTGTATTACTGACAGTTTTGAGTTTTAGGGGTGTCAGAAATTACTTCTTACTATTAGAGGGCTTTGGTGTGTAGTAACTAGGTGGGAAATGTACTTTAGGGGTTGGCTAATAATAGTTATAGAGGAATACTTGACTCTTTGCACACTTGGATCACAGAAGCATGCTCTTGGCCACCTGGAAGATATGGAAACATCCTCCCCTCCACTGAGGGATGAGGCTCCCGTGGGGGCTGGTCTAATCACACCATTGACGGATAGGCTTTGGGTGGCCTTGCAATGAAACACACAGGCGGGAAAGACACTGCCCTGTCTTCTCTCGAAGTATTTCCTTCCTTTTGGGGATACGGATCCAGTATAAAATGGCGCCCTTAATTTTGGGGATCTGTCTCTGCCTTTGGCTGTGATGAGGCCCCAGAAATGCAAGCTTTCCTGGCCCTGTTCTTTCAAGGGCTCCACCCTGAAGCCAGTAATCCAATGAAGAAACTGACAACTGAAAACATCTTACACGTGCTGAATCTTCTGTCTGTCTCATTTATATGTGTTGTGTGTATGATGTTTATATATAAAAAGCTCTGATTAATTGGCTTAGAAAATAAGCACTTAAATCAAATATTTTGTTCAGAAAATAGAAACTTTAATACCTTTTGTTCACATGACTTTAGTAATCTTTTGGAAATAAAACAGTTTTAAAGATTATTATTGGTAAAATAAAATATGACGATGTAGACATTTGGTTTAAATTAATGTGAGATATCAGATTTGCTAAAAGCTTTAAGGTTAAACCGTTTCCTTGACTTTTGAAAATTGTTCAATTTACCTACTTTGGAGCATTAGATTATAGATGAGGCTTGGGGAAATGTGGAAAGTCATTCTCCTAACTGTGCTGAAAAGAGTCAGACCTTATCTGATGTTCTAGGCTCCATTCCTAGTATATAATTAAAATCACTTACCAGATTTTTCATTAAAAATAAAAGTTGCTAAGGGTTAGCATTGTAACATGAACTTGAGATTACTGGAGAAACAGGTTTACATATAAGGTGTATATTTAATGTGGTTTTGGTAAAAGATTATAAGAAGGCGTAGGAATATGGCTTTTGTTAAAGGGAATGTAATCTTGTCTAGTTTGGAAGATTTTAAAGTTTGTCTTAACCTAAAAGAGTAACAGGACAAAACTGAAGGCTTAAAGCCAAAAAAAGGGTTTGTAAAGGGTTAATCTTATAATACAAATTCTGTGGGTATAAACAAGGTAGCTAAGATTTAAAAGAAATTATTTGCTTTTTTTTCCATAGGTTAAAACATTAAAATCATACTGACATGGGGCCAGAATCTGGGCCTATGTGTCCAAATAACAGAGTTTTCTTAGAATATTGATCTACTGTTTGATGGAAAATTATACAGGGTCCTAAGAAGTTTATGAAAAATTTACCTTGTGGTCAAATTAATTAAAAATGGAAAGAGATATAAAATTTTATTTAAAAAATAGATTTAACGTTAAAGATGCACTTACACAAACATGAAATTTGGTTTTCTCTTCTGANGGTTTCTTTCTTTTCTCCTTGGGTAAGTGGCAGAGGGAAAAGGGAGAAGAGAAAACAGACAAATTCAGTTAGTCTTACGCTATCTTCATTGGGTCTTGTTTGGAAAGCTAAGTCTCCTCTATCACAGTAAAGATTTTCTTTTTTAAAAATTTGAAAGTTGGCCGGGCGCCGTGGCTCAAGCCTGTAATCCCAGCACTTTGGGAGGCCGAGACGGGCGGATCACGAGATCAGGAGATCGAGACCATCGTGGCTAACACAGTGAAACCCTGTCTCTAGTAAAAAATACAAAAAGCTAGCCGGGCTAGGTGGCGGGCGCCTGCAGTCCCAGCTACTCGGGAGGCTGAGGCAGGAGAATGGCAGGAACCCGGGAGGCGGAGCTTGCAGTGAGCTGAGATCTGGCCACTGCACTCCAGCCTGGGTGACAGAGCGAGACTCCGTCTCAAAAAAAAAAAAAACCAAAACAAAAAAAAAACAAAAAACAAAACAAAACAAAAAAAATTTGAAAGTTATCATTTTGGCCAAATGAATGACTTATGATGACCTGGGTTTTATTTTGTAACATTCAATGTTTAAAACTTTCATATTTGACAAACTTTCCAAAATCAAATTATAGATTATGTCTCTTTCTAGCCTGATATTTTAGCTATTAGGTCCTCTAATGTTCAAAAATGATGTAAGTCCTAATATTTTCACCATGTAAGCCTTGATACCCCAGCCAAGCCTGCATGAGTACACACAGACAGTTGGAAAGCTGTTCCACTGTTCTCACTCCCAATGGGTTCACTCCCATTCCCACTACATCCTCCCTCAGTGGGAATAAGCCAGAATGATTGATGGCCTTTTCCCATCTTCATAGCCTACACTTTAAGACTAAGGTGTAATGAAACCCAAAGGGAGAAATTGAAACCACCTTTGCCCTTTGCAAAATTGTGACTGAGACAGTGAAAGAGATCTAAATTAACTGACTCCGTTTTGCTTCTAACTTCCAAGCTGTTCTTGTTCATTCCTGGGTGTAGATGAACTAATTCTGGGAGCAACTCAGTTTATAGTTTATAGTTTAAACAAAGACGGTAACAGCCTTTTCCCAAAGCAGACCTCCTTCTTGTCTGGGGACTACATTGTCTTTGTAGGGCTAAAATTAGCCACAAGGTTAAAAAATTATGAGTTAGGAGTCATGCAGCTGGAGGCTATAAGATTCTGACCCTCCCTAAACTGCTCCTAAGATCAGTGCTTGAGCTATCAAGTGCATCAAGACCCTGCACTTGATGGATCAGTTGGCACCACCCAGATCAATAAAATGGTTCATCTGATTGTGTGGCCTACCACCCAGTATCTGACTCAGCACAAGAAGACAGTTTCTACTCCCTGTGATTTCATCTCAGACCAATCAGCACTCCCAGGCTCACTGGCTTCCCCCAACCCACCAAGCTATCCTAAAAGCTCTGCTCCCTGAGTGCATGGGGAGACTGATTTGAATAATAATAAAATTCCAGTCTCCTGCACAGCCAGCTCGGTGTGAATTACTCTTTCTCTATTGCATTCCCTGTCTTGATAAATCAGCTCTGTTTAGTCAGCAGGCAAGGTGAACCCCTTGGGCAGTTACAAGAAGACCGAGATAATAGAAAGAATCATTGCTAACCACAATGATACTAAACTAAAACTCAAGGACAATAATATACTTAGAAAATATTAGACTACATGGACGTTTTTTAAAAGCTCTAAACAGTCCATGGATAATAAGATACAACATGAAAATTAAAATATGTTCAATTTTTCAAGCAACAAAATATGCATTAATATAGCAGGGTATAAAATTAACACACAGAAATAGTCTTGTTTTATACAAAATAACCATTTAGAATATGTAATTGTAGGGAAAACCATTATGACAGAAATAATTAAACATAAGTATAGTTAAGAAAAAAGACTAATAAAAAATGTGAAAACTCTTTCAAAACATAAGAGGTATAATCTTTAGGATACTTAAAAGATACACAAGTAGAATTTAAAAAGATATACTTTTTTGGATGCTCAATATTTTTAAAAATGGTGGAGTTCTAAGTTTATTAAATTTGAAACAATTCCATTAAAAATAACTCCAAGTTTATTTATAAACTGAGACATATTGATACTATTTAATATGGGCAAATAAATATGCAAGAAAATTTAGAAAATAATTGATCAAAATTCTACAAGTAGAAGTAATCCTGTAGCATACATCATATAAAAACATAAATTATCTGTCATTCAAATATTATAGTGTTGATACATAAATAGAGTAAAATGAAATATAAAATCCAGAAATACAGACAGATACATACAGAAATTCCATAGATAATAAAGCTGCTATTACAAATGATTCGATCAAAGAGAATTTGCAATAAATGTGTTTGAGACAGCCAGACAGCTAGTAGAAAAAAAAGATAAAAATAAATGGACTCTAGAAAAACCATAAGAGATCTAAACATTTTTTAAAATATGGTTTCTGGGAAACAAACAAGTGTAGCTGAATTCTTATATAACCAGGGTATAGGAAAGGATTTTCTCACTAAGATTCAATTTTTAGATGTGATAAAGTCATACTGAAAAAAAATAATAAACTACACACACATACACACAAACACACATACTCATATGTTGCATGCCAGCAAAAATCACCATAAAAGGTCTAAAGAATTTTAAATATTGGGACAAATATTAACAAAACATTAGATACATGTGTCACAAAAGAGCTAATATTCAAAATATATAAAGAACACTTAATGAATGAGGAAAGATAAAGAACAAAAACAAATTGACCATAAGCACAATAAAGCGTAAAAAAAACTGAAATTATCTGTTACTTTAGAACACAGTATTTTGAATCTAATACACAGTATAAAGCAAAAATGAAAAAAATGAAAATATTGTAAACAAAAGTTGAACTGTAGTTATTTCTAGTTAGTGAGTTTTCGTTTTCGGTTGTATAGGTTAGCAGTTTTGAAGTGGGTCAGTCATTTTGTAGCTATAGGCTGTATTTTATAATTGAACAAATGAGTGAATATTGAGAATATTTGGAAGCCAGGTTTCTTATTGTTGGGGAATCAAGTTAAATATATACAAATGGGTAGCCTAGAATAATGAACCTTGAGATGTTGAATTGTAATTAGAGAAATGTGTGTGCGTTTATATATCTCTGTATACAAATATATATTTATATTTCTTCAGCTCTCACAGATGAGAAGGCCTAGAAACATTAAAACATTTAATGGCAATGAGCACACCTATAACTCAGGACTTAATTTTCAGATACCATTTTTTACTAAAAGGAACATGGGCCCCATGGAAAAATTACTTGTATTGAGTTGTCTAGAGAAATACAATCGACAGGATCTATCTATCTACCATCAATCCGTCGATCAGTCAATAGATAGGTACATAGAAAGAGAGTTTTTGGCTGGGTGTAGTGGCTCACGCCTATAATCCCAGCACTTTGGGAGGCCAAGGCAGGTGGATTACCCAAGGTCAGGGGTTCAAGACCAGCCTGGCCAACATGGTGAGATCCTCTCTCTACTTAAAATACAAAAATTAGCTGGGCATGGTGGCAGGCGCCTGTAATCCCAGCTACTCAGGAGGCTTGAACCCAGGAGCCGGAGGTTGCAGTGAACTGAGATCATGCCATCGCACTCCAGCCTGGGCAAAAAGAGTGAAACTCCGTCTCAAAAAAAAAAAAAAAAAAAAAAAAAAAAAAAAAAGATTTGTTTTTAAGGAATTGAGTCACATGATAGTAGTGGCTGGCAAATCCAGAACCTGCATGCAGAGCAGGCTGGCAGACTGGAGACCCAGGAAAAGGTAATGTGGCAGTCTTCATTTTAAAGGCACTTGAGAGTCATAATCTCTTCCTCTTTTGAAGATCACAATCCTTTTTCGTACAGCCTTCAAGTAATTCGATGAAATTTACCCATATCATGGAGGACAATCTGCTTCCCTCTACTGATATAAATGTTAATCACATCTAAATAATAGCTTCACAGCAACTTCTAGGCTAGAGCTTGATCAAAGAACTGAATACCATAGCCTACCCAAGTGGAAATGAAAAAGTGAGCCCTGTTTGTTGATTCCAAAGCTAGGGGAGGGATGGATGAGTCTTTGTGTGCCAGGAAAAGTCTTTGTGTGCCAGGAAAAGTCAAGCACTCAGTGAATGATGCTTGCATGTGAAAGAGACCTAAGCACCAACTTGAATGGGCTTCCATGTAGAAAAATTTTAGCATCAAACTAGATGATAATAGTAGTGGACTACGATCCAATTGAATATAAATATGATTTCATGAGACATTTTGATATAGCTACCCACCTTATTGGATAGATAGATGATAGACAAGATAGAACTATAGAGACAGTAAAATGGAAAGCTTTAAAAATGATGACAGAAAGAATCATAGAATTTGATTACCATTTAGCAGCTCTTGTTCATCATTAACTAACATGGGTATGATCAAGGATGACAAAGTATTATGTAAAAGTTTAATGATAAACAGGATATTTACTTAGAATCAAATCACTTCCATGTAAATTCCTTATAAATTATATAGGCAAAAGTAGTAATTTTACAGTAGACATACCCAGCCAATAACACTGTAATTGAGTGACTGCAGTTAACATAACTGATGTCAGAGGCTTCTTGAGTTGATATACTGAGAAGGACACAATATAATTTTTGTGGTATTCCTAATGACATTCATAACTTGCCATTAAGCATGAGGAATCATAAGACAAACTAAAAAAAAAAATTCTTTGAATCAAATAGCCTGGGCTTTCCAAAAATATGAAGTAATGAAAGACAATGCAAGGCTGATGAACTATTTTAGATTATGAAATAATAAAATGACATGAAAGGCCAGGTGCAGCTGCTTATGCCTGTAATCCCAGCACTTTAGGAGATCTACAAAATAGGCTCACTTGATGCCAGGAGCTTAAGAGCAGCCTGAAAAAAAAAAAAAAATTAGCTGGGCATAGTGATGTGCACCTGTTATCCTGCCTACACAGGAAGCTAAGAAGGGAGGATCACTTGAGCTCAGGAGTTTGAGGTTACAGTGAGCTATGATTGCACTACTACACTCCAGCCTGGGCAACAGAGCAAGATCCTGCCCCTTAAAAAAATAAAATAAAACCTAAATTCAGCACATTATCCTAGATTTTATCCTCTAAGGAAGGGTAGAGCTAGGGGATGAAGACTATAAAGGACATTGTCCAGACAAGTGATGGAACTTGATTATGGACTGTTAATTAGGTAATAATAATTACTTTCATCAAATTTCCTGTTTTAATCCTATATTTTAGTTATGTAAAAGAATGTCTTTGCTCTTATGTTATAAACATTGAAGATATTTTGATGGGTTAAGGTATTATGTATGTAATACCCTCTTAAAATTTTTGAAAACACTATAAACTTATATTAATACTTTTCAAACTACCTTGATGAAAAAATAAAGAGCAAAAGGAACAAATATAAATAATTGGTTAAATATTGAATAATGTTAAAATAATACCAAAATTAAAATTTACAAGAAAAAAATTCTGAACTACATGATATTAAAAATGTCATACCAAGCTTAGGGGCAACAGGTAAAGGAGTACTTAGGAAAGTATTCCAGCAATACATTAAAACAAATCTAAATCTAAAAGCAAGAAGTTACGTTTTTATTTCAGTCTAGAAGTAGAAATCAGCACAACAGAGAAAAACTAAAATAAAGAAAATTAGCAGAGCAAATGTCATTTCTTTGAAAAAGTAATAAAACTTTTGCAAAACTTTTCAGAAATAAAATGACATAGGTCCCGTATTAATATATGAAGGCAAAACGATGCATCACTGCAGATCTCCCAAATATCAAAGCGGTAGTAAAAGCATATTATAAGCAACTTGATGACAATAAATTTGAGAACTTTTATAAAATGAACACATTCTTCCAAACATGCTACTTACAAAAGTTATTAAAAGGATAAAGAAAGCTTTTCGGTGATTACATACATCTTACATAAGTTAAATTCATAAATACAACTTTTTTAGAAAGAAGACCTCAGACCCAAATGGTTTCAGCTGTGAATTCTTCCAAATATTTTCCAAAGAAGTAAATCCAAGCCTGCACATATTCTTTCCGGAAACAAAAAAAAAGAAAAAATAAATAAAACAGAGGAGTCTTCCTAAAAATTTTTTGAGATGAGTTTTACCAGGAATGGAAAATCTGACACGAACATTGCAATTGCACATTTTAGTGTGTAATGTGGTAAAGTAAAACAATGAAATTATACATCAATCTCGTTCGTAGACATTGATTAAAATCTAAACAAAATATTATTAAGTCAAATTCAACAATATACTTATAGGGTATAATAAACAAGTGAGCTTTTTCCATGTGTGCAGGGTTTCTTAAACAGTTGAAAATTAATCGATACAATGTATAACCTGAACACAAACTCATGTGATCTTGATAAACGCAAGAACGGAAGCTTTTGAAAAAAAGGACTTTGGGAGGCCGAAACGGGCGGATCACGAGGTCAGGAGATCAAGACCATCCTGGCTAACACGGTGAAACCCCATCTCTACTAAAAAAAAAAATACAAAAAACTAGCCGGTACTCCCAGCTGCTCGGGAGGCTGAGGCAGGAGAATGGAGTGGACCCGGGAGGCGGAGCTTGCAGTGAGCTGAGATCGGGCCACAGTACTCCAGCCCGGGCGACAGAGCGAGACTCCGCCTCGAAAAAAAAAAAAGAAAGAAAAAAGGAATACCTATTCATAAGAAAAATAATCTCAGGAAATTAATCTTAATCTGTTATAAGAAACTCTTAATATGATATAGACTGTCTCTGTATTATTTCTTGTAACCAGATGTGACTCCATCATTATTTCAAAATGAAAATTAAAAAAAAAATAAAGCTCACTTTTTCTTTGTGATGAGTGAACTCTTGTGTGACAGGGCATGGCTCCCTTTATAAGAGTAAGATTTGTGGAATTAATGAAGCAGTTGTGACTTATGGAGAGTGAAGCAGTAAGTTTTAAAAGTTATATTTGTATGTATTAATATATAATTTTGAACATTACACACACATTTTGAGTGAAAATAGGCCAAACATAGCTAAAACATTATTCGAATATGCAGTTGAATATAAATTTCTTGAATGTAATAAATTATCTCTAGGAGCAAAAAGTAACAATGATAATAAAGAAACTATTATTTCTAGAAAGTAGCCACTAAAGAAACTAGCATTTTCTATAATCCATTAAAAAATGATTTTTTGTTCCTTTGTTTTTTGAAGAAATAGGATGAGGCCTACTGGAAAGGTAAGCTCCTCTTACACAACCTCGTCTCAAGGTAGCCAGTGGAAGTTTCTGAGAAACCCAAGCCTAACTAGCTTAAAGAGTAAAGAACCAGACTAAAACCTTTGCAAAGAGAAAACTGATCACTTAACTCATACCATTCTTCTGCCACATCACATGCTGTAAGGCAGTAATAAAGCCTACAAAGATTTGTGGGAATACAATGTGACAAGTATGCCAAGGACCACTGAGTGAATTTCCATGCATTTACTTTGAGTCACCTCAACTCAAAAATCTGTTTTGATATGATAGAATGAATATAAAATGTCCCCATCTATCTTTCTCAATAAAACAACCAAGAAAAATCTACATAAACAATTACTTGAGCCAATGAAACATGAAAATCAATGTTTCAAGGAGCCAGTAATAAATCGAATCTATCAAACATATAACTTAAAGATTTACTATAAATTAAAATAAAGGAGCTGCAACTATAATTTTAAACTCTTGAAAGAAGAGGGTTATCATGCAATAGAATTTAAAAATAAACAGCTTTGTGCATGAAAGATAGAGAGTGCTAATTGGGAAACCTTGAACATTAGCAAGTAAATACATTTTTCAGAAAAGCAGATAATAAAATATGTGTTGAAATCTATTTTGAAAAATACTTAATTTAATTATGAGTGAATTTAGAATTTTTATGTCAATCAAACATGCATAGAGGAAAACATAGACTTCCGTGTAACCAAAGACATTAACCAAATAATCACACACACATTTGAAAATTGGAATTGTAATAATGGATAAAATGAATATGAATTATAATAAGAAAAATAATGATACATTTAATAATTACTTGCTGTGTGCCAGAAGATAACCCCAGTGCTTTACATACTTCAAAGCTCTTGACTGTCCCAATAACTGAATTATGAAATTGAATGGAATAATCCTCTTGATTCCATTCCTTTCAGCCACACCAGTTTATTCCCATCTCTAACTCTTATGTCTCATATAAGACCTTATGTCCATTTAGTTTCTCAAGCTAAAATCCAAGTTCCCCCTAATTTCTCCTTTCAGCCATGCCCTCCTGCATCAAATCCATCAGTAAGTACAATGATTTCTGCCTCCAATGAATACTTCAAATCTGTCACTACTTCATTTTTCCCTGGCCCCCAATTCTACCACAATTCAACATCATGTCTGGCCTGGAATACTGCATTTGCCACATCAACAATTATTATTTATAGAGCATAAGTCAGAGTCATTTTTTTTTACAATGTCAATTTGATCTTGCCTTTCTGTGCTTAAATCTTTCAATATCTTCCTGCTGAACTTTCAATAAAATCTAAACTCTATATACAGCCTTGCCCATCTTACAGAATGGGGTCCCTGCTCAAATCCTTATCCTCACCTTATACAAATATTGAAGTCAGTTCAGCCACACTGCCGTTCTTGTTTCTCTCCACAACAAGTACTTTAACCATGACTCTGCATTTGCTATTTCCTTGCCTGGAAGACTGTTCTCAAGGTGTTTAGATTGGCAGTAATCTTCCCATTTTTCAGGTATCTGTACAAATGCCAACTCCACAGAAAAGTTCACCCAAGTATTCCATCTGAGGTATTACTTCATTGCAAGCTATCATGTACTTCTATTTTTTCCACAACATATTAAAAAACTGTTATTATTTTATTTTATAAATTCATTTGTTCATTTCTTATCTCTTCCCAATAATACTAAGAGCTTGGTTGGATCTGGCATTACTTGTCTTTGTTTTAATGTCACCTAGGTCTAACATACTATTCTTCATATGGAAAATAATAAATATGTATAAAATGATATTTCATGTTGGAATTATATACAAGGTGGGTTCAGTATTCCACAGAGTATAATTCTAATGTCAAACTGGAAAGTACAATTCCATAGGGTCAATGTTAACCTCAAGTATAATTTCAATTATTGATAACTACAGTGTAGATATTTTGTGTTGAGGATACTGCTCTCTGTAGACTATATTCGTGGTTCCTCCAGCTCTTCATTAGACATGTTTTCTCTATTGCAATCAATTAAATATTTCATCAATTCTTGATAATCTCTTATGATTTTCTCCTGCTGGCATTAAAAATGTTAGGTTTAATTATAAGCCATTTTTCACAGCTGACCTTTTCTAATTGCTAGTAAAATTGCTTTCTTGTTCTCTTTCTCTCTTTTTCTCCCTCTCTCTCTCTTTTCCCTCCTCCTTTCCTCTCTCTCTCTTTCTTTTTATTGTTTTAATTAAGAGAGAAGGTGATTATTTTTTCTCAAACACCTATGAGGATTGCACAAATTATAATAATCTTATTTATAATATGCCAAGTTAAAAAAATGAAGAATTTCCCCAAAAACATAACACTCCTCCTCATTTTCTGGCAACACCGCAATATAGGGCATATAATTAAAACAAAATTAAATAATTTAAATATTTCACATTAAAAATTCTGACCATAGTAATGAAGGCACTATGGTATTGGTTAAATATTAGACAATCTATGGAACAGAATACAGACCCCAGAAATTGACACAAATAAAGTCAGCTGATCATTGATAAAGGAGCAAAAGAAATAGAATAGAAATAAGATAGTAATTTCCATCAGTGCTGCCGGAACAAGTGGAAATGCACATACAAAAATGTGAATCCAGCCATATAACTTAGACCCTTGACAAAAATGTATACAAAAATGTATACAAAATGAATTATAGACCTCAGTGTAAAACACATAAAATTCTTAGGATTTCACATGGGAGAAAAAATATATGATCTTAGACTTAGGATGATTTTTTAGATATATCACCAAAGTCATGGTCCATGAAAGAGTAAATTGATAAGCAAAACTTAAAATATAAAATTTTAAAAAATTCTGCTCTGCTGAACACACTATCAAGAGAATGAAGAGACAAGTCATAGATTGGAAGAAAATGTTTGCAAAAGATATATCTGATAAGGAACTGTTATCTGAAATATACAAAAAAAACACTTAAAACTCAAAAGTAAGAAAATAAACATGCCTGTTAAAAAATGAGCCAAAGACCCTAAAAGACACCTAACCAAAGACAATAGAAATATGGCAATTAATCATATAACAATATATTTGACATCATACATAATCAAGTCAATGCAAATTAAAATAACAATGACATATAACTACTCACCTATTAGAATGGCCAAAATCCAGAAGGCTGCAATCACCGTATGCTGGCATGTACATAGAACGATAGAAACTCTCATTCATAGCTGGTGGGAATACAAAATAGTACAGACACGTTGGGAAATAGTGAATCATTTTCTTATGAAACTATATATGTTCTCACCATACTATCAATCACACCCCTTGATATTTATTTACAAAAAGAGGTTACAAACTTATGTTTACAACAAACACACACACACATATACATATATATATTTATTTATATCAGCTTTATTCACAGTTGCCAAAACTTGAAAGAACCAAATGACTTTCAGTAGGTAAATGGTTGAATAAATTGTGCTACTTTCAAAATTGGATTATTATCCAATGCAAAAAAAAAAAAAAAAAGCTATCAAGTCATGAAAAGACATGAAGGAAACTTAAATTAACATTACTAAGCAGTATGAAAATGCTACTCACTGTATGGTTTCAACTATACGACATTTAGGAGAAGACAAAAACTGTCAAGACCGTCAAAAGACATGTGGTTGCCAGGGGTTAGGGAAGAGAGAAAGCTGAATAAGTAGAGCACGGAGAGCTTTTAGAGCAGTGAAAATAGCCTGTATGATGCTATAATGATGGATATATATCATTAAACAGTTGTCCAAACCAACAGAGTGTTCAGCACCAAGAGTGAAACCTAACATAAACTATGGACTTTGGGTGTAGGTTCATCAATCATGATACATTTATCATTGTTGTGGGGGATGTTAATAATGGGGAGGCCATGCCTGTGTGGGGGCTGGGAGTAAATGGGAGACTGCTGTATATCCTCTCAATTCTGCTATGAACCTAAGAGGGCTCCAAAAAAATAAAAATCTTTAAAAAAACTGAATTAACTCTGGAGTCACAGAGGAGCAATTGATTGAAGCAATGGAATGATTGAAGCAATGGATTGAAGCAATGCTGGTCTCACGGATATGGGAGAGGTGAAGTTACGGGATGAGAGGACTAAAATCATTTCTGTTCTGGAAAGATTTGATTTGAGATTCCTTTAAGGAAATAATACAAGTTAAATATTTCAAATATAGTTCTATATGTAAATATAGAATCTAGGAGAGAAATTCATCTGGAGATTAAAATGATGTAGCCTTAATTTTAGAGATGGTACATAAAAGACGGACATGGATGCGATCACTCAGGGACTGAGTTAAGAGAAATATGAACATTGACACTGCACCCTAGGCAATTCATAATTCAATATTGTGGTGTCTGGGAAAAGTAGAAAGAGCTAGTGAAAGAAAATGAGAAGCAGGAGGAGAAAAACCAGGAGAGTGTGATATTTTGATGCAATTTCTAGTTCAATGCTGTATTTCTTTTGGAGCTTTCCTTGCTGTACATGGTGAAAATGAGTAACTTTCTATTTTTTTCCACTACCCTCTCTCCTTGTGGGTCTGTATATTGTTGGCGTGTGCTGAATAACAACATAAACGTTAGTGTTTCAAGGTCAAATAAGCTTTATAACCAATCTACAGTGCTTATTTCTTAAATTTTATGTATTTCTCCTTCAGCATGAAAACTTGTATCAGTTTCTAAAGATCTAAATGAATTGTTTTATTATTTTGTGTTCATTTCTCCTCTTGCTAGATACTGGATTAAGTGTACATTGTTGGATAGTTTTGATGTAGTTTGTCTCCCCTATTTTCATGTAATAAATGGACATAAACCTAAGTAAAGGGCTATTTTTACTGTTTTCTTTTCCGTTGTTTATGCCACAGGCCAATGTCCTTCAAAGTACACCTTTACTTTTCCCTTCATGGAGCATGAAGGAAATGTCAAATAGTATATATTCTTGCCACTTATGTGTCTAAGTTGGTTATATATTCTAGAAAAGACAATTTAAGCATACAACTAGTTTGAAATTGTTTATACATAATATATGCTATTGGGTCTTTGGGAGCAAGAAACTATATTCATATCCTATGTATTAATACATTGTAAAGACTATTAAGATTGATCATGTGGGCATAGATTATAATAGATAAAATATTCAAAATCTCCTAAAATAACATGAGTATTCACACATTATGCCTCACTCACACAAATGCCAAATAATATTCTTAAATTCTAAGTATTTCTCAAAAGACGCCATTCAATTCATTTTTGGTAAAATTAACAACAAAAAATGTATTTCTCAAGGAAAAAATTATCCTGTGATGGTTTCTTTTTAGCAGTTTGTATGTTGCTCCAAAGAGAATATGGATTACATAATAATTTACCACAAATACAATAGTTATATTTAAGATCATATTTTATTTTTCACCAAGAAGTTTTGTTTATATACATAATTGTATTTTATGTTGATTTTATAACTGTGGGTATCTCTTCTATACATTTGATATTATAATATTTGTATATGCTGGGTGAGGTGGCTAACACCAGTAATGTTACCATTTTAGGAGGCTGAGGTGAGAGGATCGCTCAAGGCCAGGAGTTCAAGGCCAGCCTGGGCAATATAGCAAGACCCGGTCTCTACCAAATTAGCTAGGCATGGTAGTGAGTGTCTGTAGTTGCAGTGACTCAGAAGGCTGTTGTGGGAGGACTGTCTGAGCCCGGGAATTCAAGGCTCCAGTGAGCTGATTGTGCCACTGTGCTCCAGCCTGGGCAACAAAGTGAGATTATATATATATATATATATATATATATATATATTCTTTTATATATATAATAGTAGAATTAGCATTAAATCAAATTTAAAAGGTGGACAAAGGACATATATAGGCAATTCTCAAAAGAAGTTATACAAATGGCCAACAAACATGAAAATATACTCAACATCACTAATTACTGGGGTAATGCAAATTAAAAATACAATGAGATCCAAGAATGACCATAATTAAAAATCAAAAATAATAAATGTTGGCATGAACATGGTGAAAAGGAACACTTTTATACTGTTGGTGGGAATGTAAACTAGTACCACCCATATGGAAAACAGTATGGAGATTCCTTAAATAACTGGAAGTAGAACTAGCATTTCATCCAGCAATCACACTACTGGGTCTCTACCCAGAGGAAAAGAAGTCATTATATGAAAAATGCACTTGAACATGCATGTGTATAGTAGCAAAATTCACAATTGCAAAAATATGAAACCAGCCTAGATGTCCATTGACCAACAAGTAAATAAAGAAAAGGTGGTATATATACACCATGGAATACTACTCAGCCATAAAAGTGAATGAAATAATGGCATTTTCAGTAACCTGGATGGAGTTTGAAACCGTTATTCTAAGTGAAGTAACTCAGGAACGGAAAACCAAATTTTGTATGTTCTCGCTTATAATTGGGAGCTAAGTTATGAGGATGCAAAGGCATAAGAATGATAAAAGGGGCTTTGGAGACTCAAGGGGAATGTGGGGAGAGGGGTGAGGAATAAAGACTAGACTGGGTACAGTGTACACTGCTTAGGTGATAGGTGCACCAAAATCTCAGGAATTACTACTAGAGAACTTACTCATGTAACAAAAATCCACCTGTCCCCCAAAAGCTATTGCAAATAAATAAATCCATAAATAAATAAGATTTGAAGCTAAAGTGATTCTAAGATAGTCACTGTTTCCTAAATTTTTTATTTGTGTTCACAGATGCTTCTATCTATTGATCTACATATGGATACACATAATTTTATGCACTTTTACATATCACTTTTTGGGGTGGGGGCAGCAGAAGAGATTAAGTAAAGCAACTTGGATACTTGTAGTATTTTATTACATTTTGCATTCAAACAATTATTGAATATATATTACATGTAAGCCACGTTTTTTTCTGATAGGAATACAAATGAGTAAAATACAATCTCTGACCTTAAGGACATCAAAAGTAGGAAAGCAAGAAATTTGTGTAACTAACAATGTGCATCTCATAAATATTAGGGCTATGTCAATGACATTGACAAGTGTTATGGAAATTGAGAGACAAAAATTGTTAGTTCTTTTTTTGACATTTGGAAATATAAAATTTCAAAGAAAAGACAGATCATTAAAAATCAGTATTATTTCACTAGTCTGAAAGGAACAGAAAAGAAATTGTGAAAGAGCATGAGTCCAGCAGCTTAGTATAGTTTTGGGCATATAACAAATATTGAACAAAAATTCAATGTATTAAGGATTTTAGGCTCAAAGAAATGGAAGAGATTGGGAAAGAATGGTGATGGTGAGTGTTGAAATGACATAGGCCTAAGAAAGAAAATCAGGGCAAGAATTTTATTACCATTTTACTCCATATTAAGGAATTTGGACTTGTTCCCATAGGCAGTATTCTGGAAAGGTATTATTTATTTGTTTTTCTTTTTCAACTTTTATTTTAGGTTCAACAGGTACATGTTTAGGTTTTTTTACATGGGTAAATAGTATATTGTTGAGATTTTGTGTACAAATTATGCCTTCACCCAGACGATGAGCATAGTACCCAATAGGTAATGAAAATGTTTAGATTTATGAAATAATTAGAAAAGGAAAGTGGCCACATGCCTTTCATATTACAAGAGAAAGCACTTGAGGTATGAAGAAGACTATTGAACCTCCAGTGTGAGATTAGGACAGAGAAAATGTCAGAAAGGTGGATAAAGTAGCATCAATTTATGTACTTTGAAAAAAAAAGCAACAGGAAATTTTTGTCCAATGCATTAAGTTCATTTATTTAACAAACATTTTATCAGCCTTTGTAATATGGGATAAATTAAAATCTGAAGTAGATATGTAAAATTCAACCTGATAAAAGGAAAACTCCAGCTGAGTTAAATTTAAAGGAGTTTAATTAAGCAATGGATGATTCGCGAATCAGGCACCTCCAGAATTACAGCAGATTCACAGAGACCAGGGGTGCCTCATGTCAGAACACATTTACAGACAAAAAGGGTAAAGTGACATACAGGAATCAGAAGTGAGGTGCAGAAACAGTGAGGCTAGTTACAGCTTGGTGTTTGCTTTATTTGAACACAGTTTGAACATTCAGCAGTCTATGAGTGGTTGAAGTATGGCCGCTGCGATTAGCCAACACTCAGCCATTGTTACAAGTGCATACTATTAAGTTAGGTTTTCAGTTTTGTCTGACTATTAAGTTAAGTTACAGTTCATCCACAAGAGCTAAAATATAAAACTATGGAGTTCTTCTCAGGCCATATTTAGTTTGCTTTAACAATTACTTCCCCTTTTTGGTCATTTTCTCAATTATGAGAGATTGACCAAAATCTTAGTCAGTGATGTTAATATCACTATCATAAATGTATTATATGGTTTTGAAACCCACTGGGAAACAGTAAAAAAGTGGGTTTTGCAAGGAGAGAATAAGGACTGAGTAGACGGTACCTCCTTATGATAGACAATTCTGTTTACAAGAGAAAAACAAAACCTGGTCCGTTCTAGCATCTGTGTGTGTTCTTAAAGCCTTAGTTTGATTATGTCACATTTAGCATGAGTGACTCCATTTTAGCTTGTTGTGGTTTGTTGGGGCCTAGTGCATGAGCTCAGTCCAAAATAATGGCTTCCTCTAATTTTGTTTTTAAAACATTCTCCCTTTTCAGCCAGGTTCTCACTTAGGTGAGAGTGTGACCAAAACTTAAGGCCTTAGTGCCATTCTCAGTAACATCCTTTAGGGTTTCCAGTCTCAGCGCATCATTCATAGGTTATGGTGTCCTCGGGGTCACACATTTCTTTCAGCTTTCATCATTCCAGTTGAATAGAGACCGTTTGATGTTCTAGAGATGACTGTATGCATCTCTAGATGAAATCTTTGAGAGAATACAGTGCACCAGGGAGACTACTATTATGACTACTGGGAGAATAATAACAAATTTCGAGGGTGCTCCTTACCCAGGATCCCCATAAACCAAACCATGTAAAATTAAATAGATTAAGGAATGAGCTAGATGAAGCATCCACTTCCTTGACTAAGTGGTCTTTTCGTTAATACCCTACAACTGAAACTGTATACTCCACATTTGATGTATTTCTCCATAGGCCACAGGTGTCAGCAACTGTGCAGATACTTTTCTGTTTGGCCAATTCTATTCTTTAGCATAACTTTCACAAGATAATTTAAAGTCTGTTGTGTAACAACAGCCTTTAAAGTAGAATTTGCTGTAGAGCCTATTATTAGGGTGACATTTCTAATTATTGCCTCTTTTATTCTAACCCATGGAAAAAGGACCTAACAAATGATGTCTTTTTAGAAGAGCAAAGGCCTCCTGACAATGTTCTCTTTAATCCATAATGTGAGTTAAGAAGAGTTTTGACTGATTATGAAGCAACATATGTACCAATAAATTTTCTCATGTACATTGGGCCTTCATATTTTATCTATTAAATTACAAGGTTAGTCACGTATAAGGCTGGATGCAAAATCCTTCACAAATAAAAGTATATCCTGTAAGTGCACATAATAGATCCTCTCTTCATTACTATTGTTCCTAAAGGCAGAAACAAGGAAAAATATTCAAATATAAGAGTCTCATGATAGTAGACGTTTTGATCCAGGATCTTGAGAAAAGCTATTCACATCAAGGATGCCATCTTCTTAAGGGGAGAAACTTTCCTGGTTAATTTTACCTCAAGGCTTTCAATGGTTGTACAGTTCAGGAGTGTGGAGGGACGCTTCTCAGCTGTGAGATCATGAACCCAAGGTTCAAGGCTCCAAAACTTTGCTGCAGTGTGGATAGCAAGGACAGTCTTTCTCTGATGTTCGCAGAAAATCCAATCTTTGGGTTCTAGATTGGGAAGGGGTTGTCCTTAGTGAACCATGGGCTTAAAACAAAGGTTTAAAACATTGGATATTACAAAATAGAATCTTAGGTTATTATAAGCTTTTCATTTAGCCATAATAATAACTGAAAAATTTTTTAAAGGAAGAAACATTATTCTGATAGGGAGGAGACTCAGCTTTCCAAACAAGACCCAATGAAGAGAGTGTAGGTCAACTGACTGTCTCCTTTCGTTGCCTGTCCCCCTTTTTCTTTTGTAGTTTACTTAAAAGGTAAACAAAACCTTTCATCATCTTTTAATATTACATGTTTTAAAAGAGAAACCCAAATTTTATTTTCCATTAGTGTATTTTAATGTTAAAGCTAGTTTTGATAACATTTTATAAATCTATTCAGTTTTAATTAATTTGACCGTAAGGTAAGATTTTCAAAGACCTTTTATAACCCCTTGCATTTTTTTTCTTCTCAGAGCAGACAGTGTTCTAAGAATATTTCATTGTGCTTTTATTCCAATGTCTTATCTATGGAAAAAAAATAAAAAAAACTTGAATAATGCCATTTTAACTTTTGGCAGTATGTTCACACATAGAATCTTTTATAATTAATTTTTATAAACCTTCCATAACTTTCTCAAACCTTTAGCTTTATTTAATGTAAAACAATCTTTTAACCCTCTAACCTAGGCAAAAATTTACATTTCCATACGTTCTTATAATCTCTTACAAAAACACATTTTATTCTCCTTACACATCTTGTATGTAAATATATTTTTTCAGTAGTCTTAATTACATATTACAATGTTAACTCTTAGTGACTTTTACTTTTGGTGAAAACCTTGATAAGTAAGGGATTTTAATTATGTACTAGGTGTGGCGCCAGGACCCAGACAGAAATGCAGATAAGGTCTCTTTCCAGCATCTAACTTCACATGTCCTAGGACTTACCTAGCTGTAAATCAGGCAAGCTGTACTGTTAAGAGTCATAGTGACATTTTGTGAAGCATTTAGGAGGCCTAACCACCTGTAAATTGTACAACATTTCTGGTGTAAGTTTCTTTTCATAAATTCTTTCGTGACATACACAGACCATATGTGACATGTTTTACTTTATAACCTTTCTTGCATAGGTATGGGGCATGGCTAATTCCATATATCCCCAAGACTTATTTAGAATCTAATGTCTCCAAAATAAATTGAACAATTTTCTCTCTTTCTCTCTCTCTCTCTCTTTTTTTTTTTTTTTTTTTTTTTTTTTTTTTTTTTTTTTTGATGGAGTTTTGCTCTTGTTACCCAGGCTGGAGTACAATAGCATGATCTCAGCTCACTGCAACCTCGGCCTCACTGGTTCAAGGAATTATCCTGCCCCAGCCTCCTGAGTAGCTGGGATTACAGGTGTCCACCACCATGTCTGTCTAATTTTTTTGTATTTTTAGTAGAGACAGGGTTTCACCATGTTGGCCAGGCTGGTCTCAAACTCCCGACCTCAGGTGATCCTCCTGCCTGGGAGCTACCACGCCCAGCGGCACTACAGTTTTCATTTTGCTTTCAAAATATTTGATTTAAGCACTTAGTTTTGTTTAAGCCAATTAATTAGAGCTCTTTTATATAAATATTATACACAATGCATATATAATTCGCAGACACAAGATTACTACAGTAGTTGTAAGATTTTTCATTTGCCAGTTTTTAAGTTTCTTAATTGGTTATTGGCTTTATGGTGGAATTCTTGGAAGAACAAGGTCAGGAAAGGGGTTTCTGCGGCCTTACTGTTTTCCCAAGAAGTTCCGGCTGTTAGAGCTTGACCATCCTCTTTTAATTAAGCTGACTTTTAACAATAGCACTCTTTAATAAAGTCCTTTTACAGTTTTATTTAAATGGTCAAATAGCCAATATTTCTGGCTTTTGAACTCTACCAAAGGTAACCTTTCAGGTGCTCAGAGAAAGGAAAACTTAAGATGGTCCATGGAGAAGAAGAGACTAGACAACATCATGCAAATATTAAACCAAAAAGAACTTTCTTCCTAAGCAGGGAATCAAACCCAGACTGCCAGTGTAAAAGGGCAAAATCCTCGCTACAGAGATATGGCACAGGGCAGTCTCCACTGCCCGTCCCAGAAGGAATCTAGAGTAGTTAGTTTTGAGCTTGCAAATGCTTTTAACTACTCAAGATAATTTTTAGAGCTAACTATGACATAAATCCTAAAATTCCTGTTCCCTGGAAGGCGGAGACCAAGAGAAAGTACTGCCATGTGGTTACAAAGTCAAACTCCCAAGGACATAAATCAAGATGGAGACCCCATCCAGTTTTTGTGTTTGTTTTGGGGACCTGCGGGGAAGTTTGTTATTGACCAGCTTGCTAGGCCATGTTGAGCAGCCAGCTTATGCGGACCTAAGCCCGTGTTTTATCCTCAGGTACTCTTTGACACAGAAAAACAAATTCATAGCACAAATATATCAGTTTAAGACTCAGAATTCTTCTTCGCATTAATCAAAACTTTACAGAAGATGTAAACAGTGATTTTTACCATTCATTCAACTGTTTGCACACACAGAGAGAAGCCAGAAACCTAACTGGTAAGAAGTTCTTACCCTTTTGCCAGCATGCCAAACTTGTGGTTTCCCTTTCCCTGAACAGCCTTAGAGACTCAGCTTGCCACACCATCACGCTAGGGCCAAGATGCATCAGAAAGGAAATTTATCTTTTTTCAGTCTGGCCAGAGCAAAATACGTATCATAAAGCATAGCTATTAGCCACTCTGCTTGGCACCCAATATCAAATTGGCAAGGCTTCAATTTGCCCTCAGATGGGCCCCGTCATCTTTAATCCAGCCTCTCAGTAGAAATTTCAACACGTGGTCTCTGGGCAAGATGGCCGCTCTGAGTAAGAGAAAAGATAAGAAAGGGAAAGGAGAGAGAGAAAAGCATTGCCTGTGGCAGATTGGGGAAGGCAAAATGATCAGGGAGGCCAGAGAAAGACCCACCCATTGAAGCAACGCTGAAAAGTTCAGGTGGTTGCTTCTTGGTAGCAAAGGGATTTTTTTCCAGCAGTCTCATCACTTCTCAAGTTTCCCCTTTTAGGAAGGAATAAGCTCCCCATGTCCCATGATCCTGTAAATGCCTAAACCTGTCACCCATAGTAGTAAGCAAAGAGTGCAAGACAGACTATTCCAAAGAGAACAGCAGTTGACATCCTGTGGTGCCAAATTCATTCTTAGCCAATGGAAATTTACTGAGAACCCTCATTTTTAAATTTACTTCAATGCATTATTGTTCATTTGTACCGTTCCCCTGTAAGTTATCTTCGGTAAGATTTTGCCGTACGACTTCGCTGCCTCCCAGGCTTAGAGTATAAACCAGAACGAACTCAGTTGCCCAGAAATTAAGGATCTAATTTTTACCTAAAATATTGGCTTTACTCTCAGGTTCTCTTGATTAACTTAGCCAATGACTTTTTTCCTACCTGAGTATACAAGAAAAATTTAACATAGCGGGTGGCACACAAAATTCTTGTTAATTTTAAAAGCCAAATTTTATAACCCCTGCAGTATTACTGCTTACTACCAGTTCCTTTCTGACCCAGTCAGATGTAAGAGACCTCTAACTCTATCCAAGCCAGTTCATTCCCGGATCAAATCCATTCCTGGACCCAGTCCTGTTTCTGCCATGATGCCAAACCCAGTTTGGACCAGAAATTTGCGCAAAGAAACTCAGGGATCTGAAAACACGAGCCCATGGAGCTCCTAAATCCAAAACGGAGCTTACCCCATCTACTCCCAGAGATCAGTGGACACAAGTGGGTCCTGCAGGTTCCTTGCGTGTTCACTCAGTGTTCCTGAGGGTCACTAAAAGCTCCGCTTCGGATGCGCTTCTGACACCATCTGGTAAAAGAAAAACTTCAGCTGACTTAAATTTAAAGAAGTTTAATTGAGCAATGAGCGATTTGTAAATTGGGCAGCCCCCAGAATCACAGAAAATTCAGACAGGCTCCAGGGGTGCCTCATTGTCAGAACAAATTTATAGACAAAAAAGGTACAGTGACATACAGGAATCAGAAGTGAGGTACAGAAACAGTGAGATCTGTTACAGCTCAGCATTTGCCTTATTTGAATGCAGTTTGAACATTTAGCAGTCTATGAGTGGTTGAAGTATGGCTGCAGGGATTGGCCAACACTCAGCCATTGTTACAGATGCATACTATTAAGTTAGGTTTTGAATTTTGTCTGACTATTAAGTTAGCTTACAGTTCATCCACAAGAACTCGAATATAGAAGTACAGAGTCTTTCTCAGGCCATATTCAGTTTGCTTTAACAAGCCACTGCCCTCAAAAACTAACAAACTATTAATTAATAAATGTTTAAGCTAGTAATCTTATATCCCCAATTGACTTTGGGATATAAGCATTTCTATTTTTGGGCGTTTTATAATGAAATTAGATTATTCCTTTTACCAGATTTCCTGTCTTTACCTGATCTTTAGGTCAGGCACAAAAAGACAACTGTCACAGGCTCTCACTTACATGTGGGAGCCAAAAAAATTTAACAAATGGGTATGATAAAGGAAAAACAGATAATAGAGACTGAGAAGGGAGAGTAGGGGGAGGGGAAAAAATAAAGAGAAGTGAGTTAAAGCTGGGATCCCCAACACTGGGGCCCCAGACTAGTACCCATAGTAGCCTGTTAGGAATCAGGCTGTGCAGCAGGAGATGAGTGGCGAGCAAGTGAGCAAAGCATCATCTGTATTTCCAGCAACTCTTCATTGCTCGTATTGCTGCCTGAGCTCCATCTCTTGTCAAATCAGCTGCGGCATTATATTCTCATAGGAGTTCAAATGCTGTTGTGAACTGGGCATGCAAGAAATCTAGGTTACATGCTTCTTATGAGAATCTAACGCCTGATGATCTGCCACTGTCTCCCATCACCCCCAGATGGGACCATCTTGTTTTCCAGATGGGAAAACAAGCTCGGGGTTCCCACTGATTCTACGTTATTGTGAGTTGTATAATCATTTCATTATATATTACAATGAAATGATAATAGATATTAAGTGCACAATAAATAATAATGTGCATGGAACATCCTGAAATAATGACCCCAACCTCCATCCATGGAAAGATTGTCTTCCACAAACTTGTCTCTGGTGCCAAAAAGTTTGGAAACTGATGGGTTAAAGGGTTAAAAACATGCAGTAAGACGGAAGAAATAAATTCAATGTTTGATAGCAAAGTAGGATGACTATACTTAAAAAAAATGTAATTGGGTCCCTGATTTGATCACTACACATTGTATATGTAAAACATTTCTTATGTACCCCATAAATTTTCATAAAGTAGTAGGAATTTAATAACAAATACTGCTTTATCCTTGTGGCACATACAATGATATATAGTAAAATGCTGTGGGCAGCCACAAAGTAATAGAAAATATATAGTTAGCCCAATTGTCCCAAGAGAAACAAACCATACAATGATTTTGAGAAGTTTTCTTCTTTATGCACACTTAAAATTTATTTTCTGGAAATAGTCCAGCTATTTTTCAAACACCATACGGGATTTGCCTCATATGCACAAAATTAAACATTAAAAATTTATACTCTCTCTATATGTATATATGTACATGTTCCCACGTATATGTGTGTATATATATTCAACAAAAATATTATGAGATGCTAGTATTTCTTTCAGCAATTTTTTAAGTTCTCTATGACCAAACAACTGTGGGTATCAGAAATGGAGAATTTCTAGGTTTTCCTTTTATAATCTACATTCAGATTATTTTAAACGTAAACCACTGCTTTGTATATTGAGGAATGTGTTGGTGATTTCACACTTTAAACAAATGTCAGTTATTTATTAGTTTTAGCATAGATTCCTTACAAAGATTTATCAGAAGCTGTTGTTTAACATGTGGGGAGAAAAAACATTAAAATTTGATTTTACGGAAATTTAATTTCTACATTTTCATTGTATAGCAGTTACATTTTAAAATATGAAACATTAAAATAGTGAATTTTCATATTCTCTTCTATACAATACTGTCAGTTTTGTTATGCCTTTCTTTCTAAGGATTTACATTGCAATGGTTCTATAAATCTTTCTCAACTACTGCAAGGATGGTTGATCTTTAGAATGCCATTGAAAATGAACTTGTGGGACAGGTAATTCCTATGTGGCAAACCTATTTGCACACTGCCATCAGCATGCAATGACAAGACATAAAAACTGTCAGAGCAATTCATGTGAAGAACATCACACCAAATAACATTATAGAGGATCCATGTAACCAATAATAACACATTCTTTCTGATCTGTTTAATGCCATACATGTAATAAATTGTTCACCTAATTGCATACTATCAAACCTACATTTTATTCAAACCATGTCATGTGTTCCTATAAACAAACACACACACACACACACACACACACACACACACACACACACACACAGTTTCCAGTGCATTAACTTCAGTAAGAAGAAATATGAGACACAGGCAGCTCTGGAGACTCCCTGGCAGAAGTAAACCTTTATTATCCCATGGCATTGCTGTAGCAGTTCTAGCCAGCAATTCCGCAGAGACTTAAATCTAAATTAGTTAATGGTCCTTGTCAGCAGCCTACAGTTCTAGAGATGCTGCAAAGTATTTCTTTCTTCCAGTCACAGCCTTGGCTAGAGTGAAGGATATTGAGGAAGTAGGGCATGTGTCATCAATGAAATATATTGGATCTCTAATGTACATCTCCTCGAAACTGTTATTAATCCCAAGTTTCTCAGTCTGAAAGTCTAGTAGCTGCCAAAAGGAAATAGTGATAGTGGCAGTTAGAGTGACCAAGGCTTAAAAGGTAAATACCTTCCAGGCATGGACAATTGATAACTAGAGTTGAAACAAAAATGTCTACTGCCGAATATAAATCTATTTTAAAACAAAACTAAATCTTGAAAAATGCAATGACTTTATTACAATAGCATAATGTTTAGCTTAAACATTAAAATTTAGTTTCATGTGTCTGTGTATTTAAAGATAGCATTTAAGGGCAGGCGCAGTGGTTCACGCCTGTAATCCCAGCACTTTGGGAGGCCGAGGCGGGTGGATCACAAGGTCAGGAGATCGAGACTATCCTGGCTAATAGGGTGAAACCCCATCTCTACTAAAAATACAAAAAATTAGCCGGGCATGGTGGCGACGCCTGTAGTCCTAGCTACTCGGGAGGCTCAGGCGGGAGAATGGCCTAAACCCGGGAAGCGGAGCTTGCAGTGAGCCAAGATTGCGCCACTGCACTCCAGCCTGGGCGACAGAGTAAGACTCTGTCTCAAAAATAAATAAATAAGTAAATCAATCAATCAATCAATCAATCAATCAATAAAGCATTTAAAAGCTACATGATCTTGGACAATTTACTGAATATTTCTGGTCCTAGTTTCCTGTTGTTTAAAATGAGGTTCAAAATGTATCACTTAGATGGCTGTTATGAGCAAATGCTTTCAATATTTTAAAGCTCTTAGAACAGTGCCTGGCACATAGTGGACAAAATATCAGTGCATGGTAAAGAGAGATTTCAGGAAACTAGTCGCAGAAATTCAGCTTAAATGCCTACTCATAGGGATGGGAGGAGGCAGATCATACCCTGTCATTTACAGGCTTCAGGTTCATGAACAACTGCTTAACTTTGCTAAACCTCATCTGTGAAATGGAAATACTACTTGCTTCATAACGTTAACTGTGGGAATTAAAGAGCAAATCCACGTAACGTAGTCAACTGAACAAAACAGATGTTCAGTACAGAAGAAGTAATATTATCCAGCTTCTCTTGTCACTAATTAGTGCTAAGCTCATCTCTGGGTTATTCTCCATTTATCCTTGTGACCCGTACTGAACCAGATTCAAGCTTCTATCAACACTTTGATACCAAAAGCCTTTCTATATTGTGCAGGCCTACTGGAAATGAAACTGTAAAAAAGAAAAACCTCAGGGTGCTGAAGCCAGAGGCACGTTTGGAAGTATAAACCTAGGAAGTTACTTAGAACCAATTACTTTTGAAAAGTGGAGAAGACTTGCTCTGGTAGAATTCAACTTAGACATTATTCTTTTTCTATCAAAAGCAGGAGGTATAGATTTTTAGAAAGAGTGAGATGCAGTTCTATACAGCACAGAACTGTACAGGTACAGTTGATGAAGTCTCTACATTTGTGTTCGATGAGTGAGCAATTGCAGACACAGAAAATGAAGTTAGTGTCTAAGCATCAATGTAAGAAAATGATCATTTTAACTCGGGCTAATTTGAAAAAGAGAAGAAGATCAGATAATGGCAGACAGCTTGAGTGAAAAATAAGATATTCCATAGAAGACTAGGGTAAAAATATTAACCTCATCTAACTGAAGGGTATCAATTTTCTTACATAAAGTGCTATGTGCTATCCTAATAGTCATGCTGGATGTTACATAGTGATTTTGAGTGAGAATCTGTGAAAATTCATATTAATATGCATGTTGTATATAATGTATATAGTGGAAAAAAGTATGACTATAACTGCAGGAAAGTTAATTAATTTACCTGTTCCTCCTTCAGTGGACTATAGGCTAGAAGTGTGGAAACAAGCACAATTAAAAGCTAGATGATTAAAAGTGGGGCCATTCATGTGCAAACAACCATAATAGTAGCTATAATTGATTGTAGCATAATGCTGAAATAGTACTATTTAGAAATTTAATTTATTATTGGGGAAAAATCAAACAATCATGGCATAAGCATTCCAGCCATATTGAACGGCATGTGATCCAGGAGGACATCCTAGAGACACAAACGCATATCTAGGTATGTTCCACTTTACATATATGATGTGTCTGAATACACATTCATGAGATAATCTTATATTGCCGATAAATTAAGAGTCACCTAATTTCAGATACCATAGAGTAAGAATCCAGGGACCTTTTGTTTTAAATAAAAGTTGGTTGTACATGTGAGAATCTGATGAAATTGAGTTCATAGCATGGGAATACATTCTACTTTTTTCTTTACTTGGTTTTTAATTTGAGCATTTTAGTCCATAAATCTCATTAATGCATTTATTTAAGAAAAGGTATATTGAATATTTATTATGTGTCAAGATGTATAATAAAGAGATTAAAAATCATAGTTTCTGATCAAAAGGAAATAATTGCTTACTGAGATGAGAGAATGGTAAGCAGATACTTATAATAGAGAATTATAAATGCCAGAGGAGCTTATAGAGAGAACAGGATTAAGGCAGAGTTTAGGACTTTGGTAATATGGTAGGTATGAAGGAGGAAGTCAAATCTTAGCTAGATTTAAAAAGCTGAAATTAACTAGGTCATTAGCTAAAATTAACTAGGAAATTAACTAAGTCAAATCTTCAAGGACAGTTCTTTGAAGATAAAGCCATCTGTCCAAAAAGTATACAAAATATACATAGAAGACGGTACTTTAAAAATTACAAATACATCTATATGCATAGATTGTAAGGATGGATACAATGAAAGGGAAAAAAACATTCAATGGTAAATAATTTGGAATTAATATTGTAGCTTGTAGGAAACCACTGATGGATTGTAATTAAGGGAGGTAAAGGGTTTTAGAAAATCACTCAGATGCTCTAGTGGCTGTGGCTGATGCACTGCACAGATAGCTGTTTCTGAGTAGTGAAAATTTTCCCTTCCTAGTACTGCTGCTGCTGTTGCTGTGTCAGCCACACATGACTCCCAGTGGCCAATCTTCAGAGAAACCCCCTCAGCCATGATGATCTGCTTACCAGGTCCTCATGCTCCTCACTCGCTATGAGACTGAACAACCACAGTGACTGACTAAGATAGAAATATACAAGGTTGGTCTGAGGGGAGAACTAACCCTGTGGAGAGGTTCATGCTCTAGCACACCCCTGGGAATCAGTTGGAATGTAGGCTGGAGCTGAGAGCACATCCTGGTTCAGCCCTTGTCTCCTACCCTGTTGTGTATTCATCATGTTTCTTCTCCAGAGAGCACATTCTCAGTGAATGGTTTGCAGACAAATTACCAAGTTAGGATTTGCTGTACAGAATCAGATCTAAGTGAGTCATTTATTTAGACAATGAGCCCAAATGGAAAACAGAAATAAGATTGGAGAAGGAGTTAATTCTAACATCACAGTAATTACAAGATTATTACAAAATATAATGAGGACCAGAGCTGCAGCATAGCACTTAAAACAGAGAAAATGGAATAATTGTCAGGGATATTGAGGACTGAATTGACAGGAATAAAAAATATGGGCTGGTTGGCTGCAGTGGTTCATGCCTATAGTCCCAGTACTTTGGGAGGCCAAGGTGGTTGGATCATCTGAGGTCAGAAGTTCGAGACCAGGCTGGCCACCACAATGAAACCCCGTCTCTACTAAAAATACAAAAAATTAGCTGGGCGTGGTGGCACACGCCTGTAATCCCAGTTACTCAGGAGGCTGAGGGAGGAAAATTGCTTGAACCCAGGAGGTGGAATTTGCAGTGAGGCAAGATCCCACCATTGCACTCCAGCCCAGTCAAGAGCAAAACTCTGTCTCACCAAAAAAAAAAAAAAAAAAAAAAAAAAAAAAAAAAAAGGGCTAAGGGATAAGGTACAGTCAAAGACGACATTAGTTCTTTTGGCCTAAACAGTTACTAAAATTAATGCATTCAACAATTTACATAAACATTCAAACACACATGAAAAAATACTAAGTATTTAAAACATACATATATTTCTAAAAACATATATTAAACCCAATAAAATAGATATTTGGATTGTGGACAGAAAAAGAGATCCAGGGTGAAGTAAAAAAATAGAAAATCAAATGAGAGGGCCCTATATTAATGAATAATCATAAAAACAAATAATAAAGGGCTTTGACTTCTGGTGTGTGATTAACTAATATCCCCCTTTTCCTACCATTAAAGTAGACAAGAAAGTGTAGGAGAAGAGAACAGAATAAGTGGAGTCAATTTGGGGGAAGAAGAGGTTATGCATTTAGCATTGCTTTTGGCTAATAGAAAGTTAAAGATTCCAGAACTGGACTTGAGAAAGTTCTTTACTCCAACATGTTCATCTGTAATGAGAAAACAATTACTGCACATAGTGTGAAATAAATTCTCTACTACATGGAAGAATATACCACTCTTCCCCTAACATATAGCATTCAGTAAACGTAAATTTTATTTTATTATGCATACTGTGATTGTCTCGAAATATGCATTAATAAATTGGAAACTATGATGTCAGTCTGCACATTTTGCCTTTTTCTCTGGTATTAATGTTCTTTAACTTGTTGTTCGTTACTGTTTAATGTTTGTTTTTACCTGAACCAGTTTCTGTTTTTTAACTTTTAAGTTCAGTGGTACATGTGCAAATTTGTTACATAAACATGTTTCATGGGGGTTTGTTATACAGATTTTTTCGTCGCCCAGGTATTAAGTCTAGTACCCATTAGTTATTTTCCCGATTTTCTGTCTCCTTCCATTCTCCACCCTCCAATAGGCCCAGTGTGTGTTGTTCCCTTAGTTGTGTCCATTTGTTCTTATCATTTAGCTCCCACTTATAAGTGATAACACGCAGTATTTGGTTGCCTGTTTATGTACTAGTTTGCTAAGAATAATGGTCTACAGCTCCATCCATGTCTTTGAAAAAGACATGTTCTTGTTCTTTTTTATGGCTTCATAGTATTCCATAGAGTATACGTACCAAATGTTCTTTTCCCAGTCTATCATTGATGGACATTTAGGTTGATTTCATGTCTTTTCTATTGTGAATAATGCCTCAGTAAACATACATATGCATATGTCTTTATAATAGAATGATTTTTATTCCATTGGATGTATATTAAGTAATAGGATTCCTGGGCCAAATGGTATTTCTGCCTTTAGGCCTTTGAGGAATCAAGACACTATCTTTCAAAATGTTTTAACTAATTGACACTCCCACCAATGGTATAACAGTGTTCCCTTTTTTCCCCAAATCTCACCAGCATGTTATTTTTTGACTTTTAATAATAGCCATTCTGACTGGTGCAAGATGGCATCTCATTGTGGTTTTGATTTGCATTTCTCTAATGATCAGTGATATTGGGCTTTTTTTATATGATTGTTGGCTGTATGTAGCACTTCTTTTGAAAAGTGTCTCTATATGTTCTTTGCCCACTTTTTTTATGGGTTTGTTTGTTTGTTTCTTGTAAATTTGTTTATGTTTCTTACAGATGCTGGATATCAGAATTTTGTCAGACCCATAGTTTGAAAAACTTTCTCCCATTCTGTAGGTTGTCTGTTTACTCTGTTGATAGTTTATTTTGCTGTGCAGAAGCTTGTTAGTTCAATTAGATCCCACTTCTCAATTTCTACTTTTGTCGGAATTGCTTTTGGCATCTTCATCATGAAATCTTGTTCCTTCCTATGTCCTGAATGGTATTACTTAGGTTCTCTTCCAGGGTTTTTTGTAGTTTTGGGTGTTAAATTTAAGTCTTTAATCCATCCTGAGTTAATTTTTGTATATGCTACAAGAAAGGGGTCCAGTTTCAGTCTTTTGTATATGGCTAGCCTGTTATCCCAGCACCATTTATTGAATAGACAGTCCTTTCCCCATCGGTTGTTTTTGTCAGGTTTGTTGAAGAACAGATGGTTGTAGGTATGCAGTCTTACTTCTGGGTTCTCTATTCTCTTCCATTGGTCTATGTGTCTGTTCTTGTGCCAGTGCCATCCTTTTTTGGTTACTGTAGAATTGTAGTATAGTTTGAACACAAGTAGCATGATGCCTCCAGCTTTGTGATTTTTGCTTAGGATTGCCTTGGTTATTTAGGCTCCTTTTTGGTTTTATATGAATTTTAAAATAGTTTTTTTCTCCCAGTTCTGCAAAGAATCTCAATGGTGGTTTAATAGGAATAGCATTAAATCTACAAATTGCTTTGCGCGGTATGGTCATTTTAATGATATTGATTCTTCCTATTCATGAGTATGTAAAGTTTCTCCATTTGGTTGTGTCCCCTCTGACTTCTCTAAACAGTGTTTTGTAGTCCTCCTTGTAGAGATCTTTCACCTGCCTGGTTAGCTGTTTTCCTAGGTATTTTATTCTTTTTGTGGCAATTGTAAATGGGAGTATGTTCCTGATTTGGCTCTCGGCTTGACTGTTGTTATGTAGGAATGCTAGTGATTTTTATACATGAATTTTGTATCCTGAAACATTACTAAAGTTGCTTATCAGCTTAAGATGCTTTAGGGCTAAGAATACAGGGTTTTCTAGATGTAGGATCATGTCATCTGCAAACAGGAATAGTTTGAAAGTTTCTCTTTCCATTTGGATGCCTTTATTTTTTTCTCTTGCTTAATTGCCATGGCCAGGACTTCCAGTATTATGCTACATAGGAGTGGTGAGAGAGGGCATCCTTGTCTTGTGCCATTTTTCAAGGGAAATGGTTCCAGCTTTTGTTATTCCATATGGTGTTGACTGTGGATTGTCATAGATGGCTCTTACTTTTTTGAGGTATGTTTCTTCAATACCTAGTTTATTGAGAGATTTTAATATGAGTAGATGTTGAATTTTATTGAAAGCTTTCTCTGAATCTATTGAGATAATCATGTGATTTTTGTCTTTAGTTTTGTTTATGTGATGAGTCACATTTATTGGTTTGTGAATGTTTCATCCTGAAGATGAAGCCTACTTTATTGTGTTGGATAAGCTTGTTGATGTGTTGCTGGATTCAGTTTGCCAGTATTTTATTGAGGATTTTTGCACTGATGTTCATCAAGAAGATTGCCTTGATGTTTTCTTTTGCTGTTGGTATCTCTGCCAGATTTTGGTATCAGGATGATGCTCACCTTGTAGAATGAGTTAGGGAGAAGTCCCTCCTCCTCAATTTCTTTTTGGAATAACTTCAGTAGGAATGTATATCTGCTAGAATTCATCTCTGAATTCACCAGGTCCTGGGCTTTTTGTGGTTGGTAGGATAATTGTCACTGCCTTAATCTCAGAACTTGTTATTGCTCTGTTCATGGTTCAATTCTTTCCTTCCTGTTTCAGTTTTGGGAGGGTGTATGTGTCTGGAAATATATCCACTTGTTATAGATCTTCTAGTTTATGCACATAGAGTTGATCATAATATTTTCTGATGGTTGCTTGTATTTCTGTAGGGTCAGTGGTAATATCCTCCTTGATATTTCTGATTGTATTTATTTAAATCTTCTCTTTTACTTCTTCACTAGTCTAGGTTGAGGTCTATTTATTGATTTATTTTCCACAAAACAGCTCTTGGATTGGTTTGCACTAATTTGATTGCACTGTGGTCTAGTAGACTGTTTGTTACTATTTTAGTTATTTCAAATTTGCTGAAGAGGACTTTACTTCTGATTATCTGATCAGTGATAGATGTGCCACGTAGTAATATATATATATATTCCATTGGTTTGGGGCGGAGAGTTCTATAGCTATGCATCAGGTCCATTTGATAAAATGCTGAGTTCAGGTCCTAAATATCTTTGCTAATTCTCTGTTTCGATGATCTGTATAACATGGTCAGTGGGTTTTTCAGTCTCTGAGCCTTATTCTGAAGGAGTCTAAGTCTCTTTGAAGGTATTCAAGAACTTACTTTATGAATCTGGGTGCTCACTGGAGTTTTCTGCGATTCCTGAACTTCAGTATTGGACTTTCTAGCTAGGTTGTGAAAGTTCCTATGGATGATATCCTGAAATATGTTCTCCAAGTTGGTTCCATTTTCCCCAACTCTTTCAGATATACCAATCAGTCATAGATTCAGTCTCTTTACATAATCCCATGTTTCTCGAATGTTTTATCTATTTCCTTTCATTTTTTTCTCTATTCTTGTCTGCCTGCCTTATTTTAGAAAGAGTGAATATGTATTTAGTATAGTTAGGTCTTCTTGCTGAATGGAACATGTTTTCATTATGTAATGCCCTTCTTTGTCTTTTTTAAATCTTTGTTAGTTTAAATTCTGTTTTGTGAGAAACTAGGACTTCAACCCCTGCTTTCTTCCTGTTTTCATTTACTTGGTAGATTTTTCTTCATCACTTTATTTTGAGCCTATGTGTATCATTGCATGCGAGATGGGTCTTTTGAAGACAGCATACCAACAGGTCTTAGCTCTTTATCCAATTTGTCACTCTGTATCTTTCAACTGGGGCATTTAGCCCATTTACATTTAAGGTTAGTATTGATATGTATGGGTTTGGTCCTGTCATGATGATGTTAGCTGGTTATTTAAAGAATTGTTTATGTGGTTGCTTTACTGTTATGTATACTGTTCTGTATACTTCTGTGTGTTTTTATAGTGGCTGGTAATGATCTTTCCTTTCCATATAGTATACTTCCTTCGGGAGCTCTTGTAAGACAGGTCTGGAGGTAACAAATTCCCTCAGCATTTGCTTATCTGAAAAGATCTTATTTCTTCATCGCTTAGGAAATTTAGCTTGGCTACATATGACATTCTGGGATGGACTTTTTTTTCTTTAAGGATGTTGTACATTGGCATCCAATATCTTCTGGCTTGTA
The DNA here is from genome assembly GCF_001698545.2 of Rhinopithecus bieti. NCBI lineage: Eukaryota > Metazoa > Chordata > Mammalia > Primates > Cercopithecidae > Rhinopithecus > Rhinopithecus bieti. The sequence continues at coordinate 1,042,735 of NW_016803334.1, forward strand.
GGGTTTCAACTGAGAAGTTTGCTGTTAGTCTGATGGGCTTACTTTTGTATAAAACCTGACCTTTCTGTCTCACTGCCCTTAACATTATTTCTTTCATTTTGACCTTGGGGAATCTGTTGATTATGTGCGTTGGGGATGATCTCCTTGTGAAGTGAAGTATCTGGCTGGGGTTTCCTGCATTTCCTGAAATTTAATGTTAGGTTTCTAGTTAAGTTAGGGACATTCTCATGGATGATAGCCTGAAATATGTTGTCCAAGTTGGTTTTGTTTTCCCCATCTTTTTCAGATACACCAGTCAGTCATAGATTGTCTCTTTGCATAATCCCAATGTATTGTTCATTTTCTTTTCTTCTGTATTCTTTTTTTCTTTTTTTTTGAGACAGAGTCTCGCTCTGTCACCCAGGCTGGAGTGCATTGGCGCGATCTCGGCTCACTGCAAGCTCCGCCTCCCGGGTTTATGCCATTCTCCTGCCTCAGCCTCCCGAGTAGCTGAGACTACAGGCGCCCGCCACCTTGCCTGGCTAGTTTTTTTTATTTTTTTTTTTTTTTTTTTTTTTTTGTATTTTTTTAGTAGAGACGGGGTTTCACCGTGTTTGCCAGGATGGTCTGGATCTCCTGACCTCGTGATCCGCCTGTCTCGGCCTCCCAAAGTGCTGGGATTACAGGCTTGAGCCACCGCGCCCGGCCTCTTCTGTATTCTTTACTGCCTGTCTTATTTTAGAAAGGCAGTCTTCAAGCTCTGAGATTCTTTCCTCCAGTTGGTCTATTCTACTGTTAATGCTTGTGACTGAATTATGAAGTTTTTGTAGTGTATTTTTCAGCTCTTTCAGGTTAGTTACATTCTTGTCTATACCAGCTATTTTGTCTGTCAGCTTCTGCAATGTTTTATCATGATTTTTATTTTCCTTGCATTGAGTTTCAACATACTCCTGCAAATCAGTGAACTTTGTTTCTGTCTATATTCTGAATTCTACCTCTGCCATTTCAGCCATCTCAGCCTCAGCCCAGTCCCACATGCTTGCTGGTGAGGTGATGTGGTTATTTGAAGGAAATAAGGCATTTTGACTCCTTAGGTATTCAGCATTCTTGCACTGACTTTTTATAATATTTATGGACTTATCTACCTTCAGTATTTGGGGCTGTTGATATTTGGATGTTTTTTATTTTCCTTTATCCTATTTGATGACCTGGACTGTTTGACTATGGTATAAGGTACAGTCAGTCAATTGACTTCATTTCTTGGAAATTTTAGAGGGCCAACTCTCAGTTCCCAACTCCTGGACTGTGTGCTCTAATTACGAGGAACTTGTACTTGACTCTCATGTTCTCTGTCTCAAGGTTTGGAGTCCATTGTGCTGGGGTTGCTGAAGTGAGGCAGCTGCAGTAGAGTGCTGGCGGATGCAGGGGTTCCTGCCTCCCTCTGGGCACTCACCACAGTGGGGGAGGCAAGACGGCTGACTGGGGGGTGGGAGCAGGGGGTCACTGCTGGAGACTGTGTACACTGTTGCACTGGAGGTAGAATTGGCTTGGGTTGATGTGCTAGCCAGCATAGGTCTGGGTGCCTTCTCTGTGCCCCACAAGCTGGAGTAATCACTCAGGTTGTGGGAGGATCCCTTGTCTTCTGTGTAGCATTAGAATAAGGATCAGATGCTCGTGGAGGTGGAGCTTGCTGGCTCTCTGCCCACCAAGGTTGCATCTGCAATGGCAGTTGGGGGTGGGCAAACTACACTTCTGTAAACTGACAAGACAAGAAAAGCAACACCTACCCATGCAGACACAAGCCAGCAAAGTGATGGGAGGAGTTGATGTGCAGTATGGAGAGGGAACTTGAGACGAGGATACTACATGTCTAAAGAGACATGTGGTGTGCTGGTTCCTTGGGCGAGTAGAGACATTGGAATGGAACAACTTGTCACCTGAGGCATGATCCAGCAGTTTGCTGAAGCCGTATACTGAGGTCCCTCAGAGCATCTGAGACTGCCGTATAAGCAGGTGTGGTCAGGCTGTGGTCCTGGGATAGATCAGCAGACTAAGGCATGTTTAGGCGAGACCAACCCCATCTGATGTGCAAGGCCGCCCTGCAGAGATCAGGTTTGACAATTACTGTAGGGCTAAAGTCTCTTATGGGAGCAAGTTGAGCCTAGAAGGATGGCCATCCCTGGTGTTGCTGCACTACAGACACACCCACACCAAACCATCTGTGCTCCACATAAGCTGGCTTGCTGCCCAGAACTCCTCTATGCAGCTCCCCTTACCATTTCAAGTGTCCTTGGTGTTTGAGGGATCCCCTCCTACCAGGGATCCAGAGGCCCATGGCGAGAGTGGGTTGCTCCTTGCCAGCTCAACTCATCCATACCCCCGGAGCTGTTGTGGTTCATAAATGAGTCCCAGTGCTCAATAGCCCCTGCAGCGTTCCCAGATTTCTCCCCCTTCAGCCCAGCTGCTGTCTTCCCTCTGTCCACTCTCAGCTCCTTCCCTTTGAAGATCTTTTAAAAGCACACCAGTCCTCTCAGTCCCTCTGTGAAAGCTCGTCCACGTAGCTGACTCTAGTCGGCCATCTTGCCCGCCCCTATCCTGATCCACTTTGAAACTATTAAATCTTCTGGTCTCAGACCCTCTGCTTTGCTATTACCTGATTATCTCCATTGCTTGCCATGGTATTCTTTTTATTCTATCAGTCACCAACAAACTATTTGCCTTACACTACCAAATATAATTGTTTCATCAATCAGTGTAACCTATGTTAATCTAAATATCTTGTGTGGGTGCCGTTTGGTAAGATGGAAATCTACCACTGTTGGATTTTGGATTCTTGTTACTATTGGTTAGCTGAGAAACAAAGCAAACCATAATAGAGTTTAAGATATTTTAAGCCCCTTAGTATAATGATGAGGAAACCAGGTCCCTGATGACTAATAGGTATGCATACATTGCATATTATACTGAAATGAAAAATAATGATAAGCTAGTATTATATCTGGGTTGGATTGCAGTAGCTTCCTGTTTGGTGAGTTTGATGTCATATAAATATATCTTGGCCACAACTTATGAATGAGGAAGACCCAATTCCAATAGTGGTGTTTCAGGCTAAAATGAGTTGTGAACTGTATATAGACAGTACATTGAAAAACGAAATCAAACATGACAGAAAGGGACTACACATTAATCATCCACTAGGCAAAGTTACTTTGAGAGGTTCCAGGCAGTCAGAAGATGATACCATGCTGTTTCTTATAATCTCGACCAGATGGCATGCATCCCTTTCTAATCAGACTGTTAGGACAGAAATGAAAAGCAAAACCTAAGGGAGAACAAGGAAAGAGATTGGTGTTGAGATACTGGCTCATAAATCTATACTTCTGCTTTTAACTAAAATCCCTCATAATATCATGCTTGTTATCCATGGTACACACACACACACACACACACACACACACTAAAATTTCCAGCTGAAGAGGAAAGCTATATATATTAATAAAACCTTGTCATACCCATATAGTTTAGGTTCCTTAGAAATAGAAGGGGCTAGTACTAGGCCAATAGTTTTCAAAGGTCTTTTAAAAAATTATATTACTATTATTTTTCCCTAAGATTAATATTAATAAATATAGTCATGTAATTATACACCTGATTATAAAGACATTCACTCAGAAACATGTATATGACTGAAACAGAAAAGTTACTTATCTCATTTCTATTTTATTTTATTCTTTCCTCTATTTTTCCTTTTTCATTATTCCAGCTTTCTTTCCTTCCTTCCTTTTCTCATTTTTTCTTTCTTTCCCTTTCTTCATTTCTTCCTCTTTTTTCTCTCTTTATCTTTACTGTCCTCTCTTTCTCTTTTATTTTATTTCCCTCCCTTCCTTCCTTCCTTCTTTCCTTCCTTCCTTCCTTGCTTCCTTTCTTCTTTCCTTCCTTCCCTCTCTCCTTCTTTCCTCTCTTTTTCTTTCAACTGAATCCCATAAATGTAATTTCATGACAAATATAATGGATTATGACCTTTATTTTAAAAAACATTATTCTCAGTATCTGACTAGGTAACCAGTCTGATAAAGAAAAACATGAAGTGCCGCAGGGATGCAAATTAGTTCAGAATAAAGATCTAGCTCCCACTTTGTTGGGGGCCTATAATTTCTGAAGCTAGACTTTGTAGAAACAGGAAGATTTACACTAGAGAGAGTACTAAAAAATATCACATGGATACATTTTAATCTAATGCTTAATGTTTCTTTGTGCTCTTTCAGTAGCGAGGTGAAATCATAAATATTATCACCCAAAAGCTTACGAATGTGGAATTTCAATGTCTTTAGCAAGATACTTGATCTGAAAAAAATCTATCCCTAAACAAAGACAATGTGTTTTAATACATATGTGCTGCTTTAGTAAATCTTGATACACAATCAGAAAAATAAATGATGAGTTATTTAATATAAAGAAATTAATGTGTCTGAAAGGATTAACCAAGGAGCTTGAATGGTAAGGAAGGAAGATATAAGATAATATTCCTTCCTTTTTTATCTGAAATTTTGACTAGGAGAAAAAGGTATAAATCCATTTCTATGTGTCTTGGTACTCAGAAGACTTTGGTTCCTGGTCAATTCAAGGGAATATGGATTCTCTTGAATCCATAGTAGAGACAAGAAGATTACATGTTTGGATGAGAATGTATTGAATGTAGTTGTATTATCCTTAAATTATGTGTTAAAAACTTACTCAAATTGCTACATTTAGGTCTAGAAAGTCTACTAGCAAAATGTATATGAGTGGATATCATAGATCAAAGGGATGCATAGAGAACATGATAGTGTTTCATTAGAGCTAAAGAAAGGCCATGCCTTCCAAGGAGCTGCCAGCAGACTCTGTCTATCAAGCTCAAGGAGTTCCTTTAACAGTAGTCCCACATACCAACTGTGAATGCCAGCACAATGTCCTGAGAAGTTCATGTCTCCAAGGTTATCACATCACCCACACCTAAGGGCCAGGAAGGGGCCTTAGTCTCCCTTATCTACATCAGAAGATCATAAAAGCCTCATTACATTCTCTCATTATAGCAGTTTGGAGCCCAGAAGGAACAATTGTTCTTTAAAGACTAAAGGTAAAAAAAGCAACCATTTAAATTATGAGAGCTGATAAATTTGTATATTGGTTGGGATTAAATTTTATTCTGAATTTAAACATGAGATTCATGAACTCCTAGTAAATTATAGTTGAGATAAAGGGCCAGCAATTGTTCTGTACGTATAAACAATAGTGTGATTAATTTTAAGGCTTCACACATAGTTACAAGGATAACTTTCAAGCCCATATACTGAAATAATGTTAATATTCCAGAAATGGCATTGAGACTTATTGCTCTTATCAGTTTTCTTTTGTTAATAAAGCTAATACCACAGATGTATAAATTCTCCAATTAGCATGTTTTCTACCAAATAAAAGGATTACCTTCAAGACTGCTCAGATGGCTAATCCACTTATGCTAGAATTTGCTGCTAATCTTTTGCTTATTTTCTTATATGTCTTCCAAAGAATACTACTTCACAGAATTATACTGATGGAAAAGACTATAATAAGTCATAGAGCAATTTCTTTTGCCTTTAGTCAAGCCTGAATACATATTCTAAAACATAGTTATTTGTCAAATATATTAAAATATGAAGAATATATTTATAAAATTGTGTAATTCATTAATTATGCTACCGATTACTCTTACAATATAAAGAATATTTAAAAGATGACTACTACCTCAAGAGCACCTTTCAATTTTCCATATTTTCATCAATTTATTAAATAACACATTTTCTAATTGGTGCTAATCCTCTAGTATATGTTTTCTATCATTTTTTGAGGCATGGTATTTTACCCAAAATATAAATTAAAATGCACCCGTTACATTATTCACAGTGAGCCACATAGTGATACATTCATGTCTTATGCCATCATTCTGAAACAAAAAGCTTGCAAATATATACATGCCAACACACCCTACACACCAAAATACAGAATTCCAAAAGTTCATATCTAAATAAGTTGTGGGATCAAGATTGCTTTATTAGATCACACAGCAAGGAAAGGTAATACAACAAAGATCACAATTTGAGTAATGAACTTGGTGAAGCACCAAAACATACGAATTTCTGGGACGTTCGAGGAAAGCAGAAAAGCAACTCTAAGTAGCCTGAGAGAAAAGGGTGACTGGTGCATTTTAGGACTGTAAAGGATGGAATGAGGAGGAGAGAGAGAAAGCAAGATCAGAGAGATAGTAACCAGGGGCCATATTGTGAGACTGTTGGCTTTTACTCTGAGTGAGACGGGAACCCAGTGGAGAATTTGAACAAATATGAATTGTCTTATGTTTTATCTTGGTTAAAGTGACTGTCTAATTCAGAAATGGCTGAAATTCAGAAGAAAAGATACTAACATGATGCCCCCACAGATTGCAAATCATGAAAAATAATCTATTGCAAGATTAATGTGTTAGAGAACAATTTTCATTTTTTAACGTTCAAAATGTACTCACTCATTACATTAGATATTTAAATAATCATCTATATTTTGTTGTGTGTATAGTCTGAGCACAAGGAACTGGTTCACTGATCTTTGTGATAAGAAGAAATAAAACCTGTGACAAATACAGTCTTGAACCACATAGCAACATTTTGGTCAACACTGAACAATATATACAACAGTGGTCCTATAAGATTATAAAGGAGCTGAAAAGTTTCTATTGCCTGGTGATGTCATAGTCATAATACTTTAGAGTGATGCATTAATGAAAAACAAATGTTTAAAAGTAAAACTTTTCAAAATAATGTGAGAAGCTTATAGAATAAGGATCCAAAGAAAGAAAATATTTTTTTTGTAGCTATACAATCTGGTTGTTTTAAACTAAGTATTATTACAAAAGTCAAAAGTTTAAAAAATTTGAAGTTTATAGAGTTTAAAACTTTCAGGCCAGATGCGGTGGTTCACACCTGTAATCCTAGCACTTTGGGAGGCCTAGGCAGGTGGATTGCCTGAGCTCAGAAGTTCAAGACCAGCTTGGGCAACATGGTAAAACCTTGTCTCTTCTAAAATATTTAAAAAATTAGCTGAGCATGGCAGCATGCACCTGTAATCCCAGCTACTAGGGAAGCTGAGACAGGAGAATCGCTGGAACCCAGGAGATGGAGGCTGCAGTGAGATGAGATTGCGCTATTGCACTCCAGCCTGGGCGACAGAGCGAGACTCCACCTCAAAAAAAAAAAAAAAAAAAAAGTTTCAGTAAGCTAAGGTTAGTTTATTATTGAAGAGAGAAAAATAATTTTATAAATTTACTGTAGCCTAAGAGTACCCTGCTGATAAAGTATACAGTAGTGCACAGTAATGTCCTCGGCCTCCACATTCCCTCACCGCTCTCTCACTGACTTACCCAGAGCTACGTCCAGTCCTACTTACCATTTCATGGTAAGTGCCCCATGCAGGTGAACCATTTTTCATTTCATATATTTTATTTTTACTGTACCTTTTCTATGTTTAAATGTGATTAAACACACAAATACTATTGTGTTACAATTGCCTACAGTATTTAGTATAATAACATCCCTCACAGGTTTGTAGCCTTGGTGCAATAAGATATATCATATAGTCTGGGCGTGTAGTAGGCTATGACATCTAGCTGTGTAAGTACATCTATGCTGTTTGGACAATGATGGAATTGACAACACAATTCTCAGAATGTATCTTCATCATTAAATGATGCATAACTGTATTTACACTATGTAAAAAGAAGGAACAAAACTATGTGTTCAGAAGAGCTTCTTTTTGAAGGAGACTTGAATTATACATGAGTAGAAAACCGTCAGGCTAATAAAGAAGGAAACAACACCAGAAACCCGAAAAAGCAAGTGTAAAGACCCTTGAGGGGAAATATTTTGTCATATAATAGAAATTTTAAAAAGTCAAAATGACTGTGAGAAAAGGGTGATGTGGGTGACTACAAAGCTAAAGATGGAGGCAGAGGTTAGGTGATGCAGGGCCTTTGGATGATTGTGTTAATTGTATATTTCATCCTAAAAGAAAAGGAAGTTATTGAAAGTTTTTCTGTAGGCAAGTTATATTATTTCACTTATTTTTAAAAGAATTACTCTCAGAGTTCTCTAAGGAATGAAATTGACATGGGGAGGCAGGAGAAGAAAAAAAAGGAAATGAATTAAAAGATCATTTAAGAGGAGAGATATTACCCCACTGTAACTCTTGCTGTAAAGCCACAGTAATCGAGATAGTATAGTATCAGGGAAAAGAATAGACAAACATCAATAGAACGGAATAGAGAATCCAGAACTAGACCACAATTACTATAGTGCATTCACCTTTGACAAAGGAATCAAGGCAATACAATGGAGAAACGAAACTGCTTTCAACAAATGGTGCTGGAATAAGTGAACATTCATATACAAAAAAAAAAAAAAAAAAAAAAAAAAAAAAAAAAATCATTCTAGGTACAAATCCTAAAAAAATTAACTCAAAATGGATCATAGACCTATATGTAAAATGTAAAACTATTAAACTCCTGGGAGATAACATAGGAGAAAATCTAGATGACTTTAGGCTTGACAAGGATTTTTTAAGTGTGACACCAAAAGCTCATTCTGTGGAATAAATAATTGAAAAACTAGACTTTATTAAAATAAAATTAATCTACTCTGAGAAAGGACCTGTCAAGAAAATGAGAAGACAAGCCACAGACAGGAAGAAAATATTTACAAAAGACATACCTAATTAAAAACTGTGATCCAAAATTTAAAAAAGCACAAAAGATCTTAACTCATAAAGAAAATACAGAGATGGGAAATAAGCATATAAAAAGATTCTCGATTGCAAATTAAACAATGTTATACTGTTATACTACTACATACATACAAATCCAACTTTTTAAATTATTAGTAACTTTTTTTTTTTTTTTAACAGAGTTTCACTCTTGTTGCCCAGGCTGGTGTGCAATGGCACCATCTCAGCACATTGCAACCTCCACCTCTGTCTCCTGGGTTCAAATGATTCTCCTGCCTCAGCCTCCTGAGTAGATGAGATTACAGGTGCCTGCCATCGTGCCCAGCTAATTTTTTTTTCTATTTTTAGTAGAGACGTGGTTTCACTATGTTGGCCAGACTGGTCTCGAACTCCTGACCTCAGGTGATCCACCCTCCTCGGCCTACCACAGCGGTGGGATTACAGGCGTGAGGCACGGCGCCCAGCTGAGTAATACCTTCTTATTAGCATAGGGCCTTTAAACTTTTTGGAACTTAAGGAAAATTGGAAATTATTATAGTATATCAAGAAGGTGAGTGAAAGACAAATGTGCATAAAAAGCAAACATCAATTTGCGGTAAAAGAACAGTTTATATGGTGTCAATATTGTTTCTGAAAGTTCAACTAAGAAGCTTTTGCAGTATATATTTAATGAGTAAAGGTGTTGTAAAATGGCATAACAGAAATGCAGAGGAGTAGATGAATTTAGACTATATTTAGGAAAAAAAAGCATTGGGATTTTGGGTAGGTTTTGGTATGGTATGTGAATAAGGAGTAAGACAACAACAGACATTTCTTGTTTGGCAATTAAGTGTGAAAATTACAAATGTGTAGTTTAAGAAGTTCATGGGACATTTATGTGGAAATATTGTGCCTGGAGTTGGTTATAGATTTGGAGGTAATCAGCATATAGATGGTCATTCATTCAGCAAGCTGATATTGAATGCTAAGTGTATATCCAAGTAACTGGTTGTCTGAGATTACAGAAGGATTCAAATCTAATGTTGCTTCTACCTAAAGTTCTAAAAGCTTTTACTCTACTGAATTTCAAATGTGAAACAGAGAAATAATGAACTTTTTTTTTACTAGAATAAACCATATATTACAGTTGTGTCAATTTTACAGAGAAAGACACACGCTATAAAATGTTAGCTGTACTCCAAGATCAAGAAAGATTTCCAGAGGGAAAATCCCATTAAACTGAAGCATGATATTCAATTTAGTATGTGAGGAAGTAGAGGTTAGGGTAGGGTATAAGATTTTTGGAATAGTAAATAGCAAGTGAAAATGGACAGGAAGAAAACAACCATTAGAAATGAAAAAAAAAAAAAAAAAGCATGTGATTATAGATTAAACTAAAGACAGTGAATAGCATGATATAAGAATAGCGAGGTTGGAAAAAGCCAGATAATACAATACTTTGAGGACCACAGTGGTAGCCAGTGACATGCTTCATCTGAGTAAATGACTTTATTATTTTTATATTTTAAAATTTTAGTTGCTTTGTGAAGGATGTGTTGAAATCATAAGGAGGAGAAGAGGCAATCTGGATACCCCAAGCACATTTAATTTCTTTAAAAGATTGATATTATCACCTAGATTTAGATTTTTGTAGAAGACCTAAATGTAAGAGGTTAGAGTTAAACATATTCAGTAGGAGGAATTTATAGCAATGTAAACATATTGGACATGGTGACGGTTAGAATAATCTTTTAGAATTCTTACTTGAACTTGCATATTTTTCCTTATAATCTTATTTGGAAACAGGCTCATTGCAAATATACCTAAGTTATATTTAAATATCTTACGTTAAGATGGGGTCATGTTGGGATAGAGTGAGCTCCCCTAGTGTCCTCACAATAATAATATCATATAAGCAAAAACAAAGAGAGTATCATGTGAAGATCAAGGTAGATATTGAAATGATGCATTTGAAAGTTAAATAATGTCAGACTGCCAGCAGCCATCAAAAGCTAGAAAAGAGGTACAGAACACATTCTCCCTCACAGGTCTCAGAAGGAACCAACCCTGCCAGCATCTTGATTTTAAATAGCCAGTTCTCCGAACTATGAAATAATATTTTTTGTTATTTTAATTCATCCAGTTCGTGGAACTTTATTACAGCAGCCTAACGGAATAATAAAATAAGTGCTAAATCAAGTTATTCTTGCAGTAAAAATTATATAATGGATTCATAAATTTATTATAATGGTTAACATTTTAATAGAGGAATATGTAAATATTTGAAAGATACTTTTACCATTAAAAATGTTGTAGATACAATTTTATTTTATTTATTTTATTTTATTATTTTTTTGAGATGGAGTCTCGCTCTGTCGCCCAGGCTGGAGTGAGTGGCACGATCTCGGCTCACTGCAAGCTCCGCCTCCCGGGTTCCCGCCGTTCTCCTGACTCAGTCTCCCGAGTAGCTGGGACTACAGGCGCCGCCACCACGCCCTGCTAATTTTTTCTAATTTTAGTAGAGACGGAGTTTCACCGTGTTAGTCAGGATGGTCTTGATCTCCTGACCTCGTGATCCACCCGCCTCGGTCTCCCAAAGTGCTGGGATTGCAGGTGTGAGCCACCGCGCCCGGCCAATTTTAATTTTCATTTTAAATTTGTATGCTTAAATGTGCAGAATGATAAAATCGCAACGTTTATATATTTTACATTTATTTATACTAGCCATGTGTAGTAAGAATTTCCAGGTTACACTGAAGAATCTCTAAGTCACATAAAATTGCTCCAGTTCTGAGAATCTCCAAAATCAATCCAAGTTTAAAATAATGACAGAGTAGTGGAGTTTCACAATTCTGATTTTATATAATGTTCATACAAAACCAAAAAATTGGTAAAATAAAAATTAACAAAATAACACATACAAATAAAAGCTCAGAAAAAGAAATTTTGAAAAAAATTAACACTAGGAACGTGTGACACGTTAGAAAGGGAAACTAGCTCTTCAAGAAGTTAAAATACAATAACATAATAAAATTTTAAAATACTGTTTAAAGGATTGAAGTGATTAAAATAATGAGGTTTAGAAAGTACTGAATAAAAAATAAATACACAAAATCAAGTTGGTTTTAATTACATACAATATATAAGAAGGTGCAATTTTGAAAATTACATTTATGTTAAAAATGTAACAATTTTACATTTCTAGAAAGATTCTGTAAAAGTAGTATAGTAGGCAGTGCAAAGGATCTATTTTACTACCTAGACAACAGTTGAACTCTCAGAATTTATCTAATGTAGCTATTTTCAGACTCTGGAAACTATTGAAGGCTTGCAACTTCCAGGAGAAAGATTGGATGGTGTATTGCAAGCAATTTTGGTCAACTTAATCTCTTAGTGCAGTAGCAGCTAGCCATCCTCCACCCATGCCCCATGGCTAACAGCTGTCCCTATTTTCCTAAAGAAGTCTGCATAAAGCTCAAGGAAGTCAAGATGAACAAAAGGAAAAAGCACACAAATGAAGAAACCCCCTCATCCTTCACATATTGAGGATCTCTGCTCTGATTGCAGCTTCTGATCACAGAGGTACAAAGAGTTGAGAAGCTACTGTTATATTTCCACCCATTGTTGCAAACCTACTCCTCCCCTTGTGGTTAAAGTGACTTCCAGGTGTTTAATGAATTGAAATGCTTCTCTCTTTTATTTTTATTCTTTTCTCCCTTTGGGAGCCAAATGTTAAAGTCTAGGACTTTCAAAAGCAACTGTATGCCCGGAGAAAATTTAAAAGGACCAGAGATGCCCAGGGAAAGGCACAAGCTCAGAAAAGAAACAAAAGGACCTAACTTTAACACCTCAGGTGGATCCTTGGCACAGAGAGCCTTAAAAAAAAAAAAAAAAAAAAAAAAAAAAAAAAATCAAAACCACAAAACAGTAATACAAACAGCAAACTAAGGGGGAAGTGGAGAATCTCATTGACAGAATTACCACACTATTATATTCAAATGTTCGGTTTTCAATTAAAAAATCACAAGGCATATAAAGAAACAGAAAAATTGTTTCTATGTATAAGTAAATCAATAGACACTGTACCTGAAAAAGACTTGATGGTGGATCTACTAGACAAAGACTTTAAAACAACTGTATTAAAGATGGTCAAAGAACTACGCTTGTGAGTAATGGCAATAAAAGAATGTAAGAACAAATGAATATGAATAAAGATATAGAAAACCAAAAAAAGAAACCACAAAGACATTGTGAAGCTGAATATTACAAAAAGAATTTGCTGCAGGAATTTGAGGTCAGATTTGAGTTAGAATTGTGACTTGAACTTGCATATTTTTCTTTAAGGTGGAAAAGAACCATTAGGAAATTGGAAATGTTTTGACCTGAAAGAAAAAGAGTAATGGGATCCAGGCTGTACATAATAAATTAACAAAACTTACAGTCAAAAGTTTAATGCAGAAAAATGAATTCAATGAAGGTAAGAAATGAATCAGTAAACTTGAAGACAAGAGAGGTGAAATTATTGAGTCTGAGGGACCAAAGGAAAAGAGACTGAAGGAAAGTGAATAGAACCTGAGGGACATATTGGACAATATGGTCAAGCAATAAAACTGACGTAGGTATGCATCATGGTCACTGAGTACTGATTGCCAGGGCAATGAAAAGATTCTCTGCCAATCGCATGAATCCAGAGAGAAAGAACATTTACACAACAAATGAAGAAAAGCAGATTTATTACACATAGGCAGGAAGGATAAGCAAAAGCTAAGGATTCATGATGAGGTGAATGAATGAGGTGTTCCTCCAATGCTCAGAACAGCTGCCTAAAATCATTGAAGTCTTGTCTGCATGTACCCCACGTTGCACTACAGCTGATGGGGACCCTAAAAGTGCTCTGTCCTGAGTTTATATAACCTGCATGAAACTAAGCTGTCTAAATACAAGTGTTGCAGAACATCCTGTTCTAGGAGGAGTGAGGAAAGAGCCCGAGTTCCACTGGACATTTCTTCCTTGTCTCAGAATGTTGCATTCTTGGTTCATTTTGCCTGAGAATTGCAAGAATTCCACAAGGAAGAAAAAGAGGCAGGTCAACCCAGGTCATCCAGAGACCAGTCCTCCTGCAAGTAGGACACAGAAGCAGCTGTGTGTGCATGAACTAGAGAATCACTCTGTGCTGCACGAGCCTGCTGAGAAAAGGCCTGCAGTGAGGAAGCAAAACTTCTCTTTGATAATCCAAGGACCTCAGACTGCATTCACAAGCATTATCTTCAGTTTATGGATGTTGTTATAATTTTCTCATATTTTAATTCCTTTGCATTTGTACAGTAGTAACTCATTAAAAGTAGCCCTTTTTAAAAAAATAGTTAAGGCTTATTTGATTAACCTATATGTTTGCAAATGTCATTTCGCATTAGATTCATTCTTTAATAATAGTTTGTTGAACAAAACATAAAATGAACAATTTTCAGAAAATGTACTGACAACCCAAGATCAATACTACTCTGACACCAAAGCCAGAAAATTACTACACAAGGAGAAAAGACTACATAGCATTATTCTTCATGAACACAGAAACAAAAATGCTGAGAATAGATTCAAAAATTTCACAGGTAAATCCAGCAATATATAAAATAATATATTCCAATCAACTGGAATGCCAAAAGGGTTAATATCTAAACATTCAATTAATATATGCCATTTTGAAGTAATAAAAGACATAAAGAATGTAATCATCTCAATAGAGTCAAAAAACAGAGTACAACATGGGTTAATGATGAAACTTCTCAGAAAACTTGCAACAAAAGGGAATTTCCTTAATCTCTTCAAGGGCTGCTATGAAAGAAAAAGTTACAGGTTACATTATACTTATGGTGAAAGACTGAATACTTTCCCTCTAAGATTAAGAAGAAGACTAGGGGCCGGGCGCGGTGGCTCAAGCCTGTAATCCCAGCACTTTGGGAGGCCGAGACGGGCGGATCATGAGGTCAGGAGATCGAGACCATCCTGGCTAACCCGGTGAAACCCCGTCTCTACTAAAATACAAAAAACTAGCCGGGCTAGGTGGCGGGCGCCTGTAGTCCCAGCTACTCGGGAGGCTGAGGCAGGAGAATGGCATAAACCCAGGAGGCAGAGCTTGCAGTGAGCTGAGATCCGGCCACAGCACTCCAGCCTGGGCGACAGAGCGAGACTCCGTTTCAAAAAAAAAAAAAAAGAGAAGAAGAAGACTAGGGTTTTTGCTCTACCACTTCTATTCAGTATTATAGTAAACTACCTAGCTAGTGCAATAAGGAAAAAAAAATAGTGTAAAGGTTAGAAATAAAGAAATTAAACCTTATCTCTTTCTACATGATATAATTTTGTATGTGGAACTCCCTAAATAATCTACAAAAAAAGTTGATTTGAAGTAATAAGTTAAGATCACAGAATACAAAATAGTTAATATAAAAACCAACTATATGTAAATGTCTTAATGAAAATAATCAAAGTTGAAATAAAAATGTATCTTGATAATACCATCATAACATATATAGGAATACATTTAGCGAAAGACATGCAAGACCTCTACCATGAAATATATAAAGCAGTATTTAAAAAAAAAAGATCTAGACAAATGAACAGGTATGTCATGTTTATGAATTACAATACTCAGTATTGTTCATTTGCCAGTTAGCTCAAAATTGATTTATATATCAACTATAAATCCTATTAAAATTGAATACAATACAGCTAAAGAACAATGGACCACTGATCAACACAATTGCATGAATAGATCTCAAAAATAGCATTCTAAGTGACAGAAGCCAGATACAAAAACAACATATAATATGACTCAATTTGTATGTCATATCTAGAAAAGGCAAAAGTATACAAATAAAAAATTATTAGTTGTTGGGAGCTGTGGTTCAGAATATGGATTAACTGTAATGTTTGCAGGTAAAATATTTGGAGGATGTGAGACCTTTTAAATTGCATTGCAGTAATGATTACACAATTATATTAATTTAATGGATTCTTAGAAATATTTAAAATGTAAAGATTGGTGATATGTAAATTATACTTACATATAAGATACAATTGAGGTTATGAGTTTTGTGTTTGTAATTACTTTAATTTATTCCTTTTTATTTTATTTGTTGAGACAGACCCTCACTGGCTGTTGCCCAGGCTGGAGTGCAGTGGCACGATCTTGGTTCACTGCAACCTCTGACTCCTGAGTTCAAGTGATCTTCCCGCCTCAGCCTCCCAAGTAGCTGGGATTACAAGCATGTGCCAGCACTTCCAGCTAATTTTTTTGTTTGTTTGTTTTCAGTAGACAGGTGATTTAACCATTTTGGCCAGGCTAGTCTCAAACTCCTGACCTCAAGTGATTTGCTCTTCTCAGCCTCCTGAAATGCTGGGATTACAGGTGTAAGCAACTGTGCCTAGCCTACTTTAATTTCTTGTATATGATTACCACAAAATTTTGCAGACTTAAGCAATGTATTTCTTTATATTTTGCTCAAACTTTATAAGTATATATATTCAGTCTAAACATTTTTTGTGACTTATTGTTCACTAAAATTTATGTTAGAAAATATATCTCGAATCCATCCATATTATTTAATAATATTATATTGTAAAATTCAGCAAAAATTATTTTATTGCTGATGACAATTTAAGCTGATTGTAATTGTTTTACTATTGCAGACAATCCTACTATGAATCATTTGGTACAGTCTTCAGAGGCAGATTGGTAAGAAATTCAGGTGTGTATATATATGTATACATACATATATATGTAAATTAGTGGAACTATTGAGTCTTAGAATATGTTTTTAATCAATGTTACTGGAAAATGCAAATGGAGTTCAAGAATTTACAGTATTATCAAGAATGAATAAGAAATGCATTGTTATTTCACATCCTTACCATCTCTGATATTAACATACATTTAAAATGTATAAAGAGGTATGTATTAGTGAAGAACAGAAAATTAAAGTTTTAATTGATATTTTCTAGCTTATTAATAAATTATACATACTTATTTTCCCTTACCATGCCTATTCTAAGAAGTAATTCTTCAAATTGTCACTTTGTATACCTTTTAGAAGATATCCTACAATCAAAAGGAGAAATTAACAAGTTTATAAACAGAATGGGTACATTACTGTCTCATCACCTGACACATCAAGTAAGACAAAGCTCATTAAGTATATATTTTACTAAAATATAGTACATAAAAAGAAATAATCAATATTCATTATTGAGCAGCTCAATACATTTCCATAAATTGAGCATGTATTTGTAAACACCACATGGATCAAAGAACTGCATATTATACACACATCTAAAAAAAATTTTTGTCTCATATGTTCCTTTCTCATTACTAACCTTTCTATTGTGTGATCAGTACTGTGATTTATGAGTGTTGATAAGTTTTGCTTAAATGTATAGAGAGATAGAGATGTAGATATAGAATCATAGTATATAGTTTTTAATCTTTTATCTCTGACTTATTTGGCCCAACATCACCTTTGTAAGATCAACCTTTATTTTTGCAAGCACTTGTAACTCATTTATTTTAAATTGCTTTGCAGTATTCTATTATATAAAGACATCATAATTATCTATTCTAAACTCGATGAACACTTGTGGCATTTCAGAGTTACAATCTTACAAGTATGATGGCTATTAGAAATTGTAGTATGTGTCATCAAGGGAATGTATGTTTCTATTTTGTGGAGTCTTTACTTAATAATGATACCCTTGGGTAATAAGCTAGGCAGATGCTCATCTTTAGAAGATAACAAAGAATTGTGAGCTCTGATTGATACATCTCCATATCAACACCAGTATTTTCTAGTATGTTTTAGTTTAGTAATTGTCATAAGTTTGTAGTGGTTTCAGGTTTTAGTTTTTTTTTTTTCATTGTCATAAGCATATGTATCACATATATATATGTGTGTGTGTGTACATATATACACACACAAACACATGTGAAGTGTCCATTTAAGGGTTTTGATGTTTTTCTGCTAATTTGTCTAATTTTCTTAACTTTCATGGTTTAAAGACATTTTTCATAGAAGACTCTCTTTTCAGAATTAGCTAATTAACAACGTCTTTTGATGAATGGAAGTGGCTAATTAAATATAGTTAACTTTATTTTTTCCCCATTATTTAACTGTTTTTCTGTTTCCTATTTGAGAAATCTGTGACTACACCAAGATCACAATGATATATTTTTTTGTCTTCTAAAATATCAGTGTTTATTCTTTTGCCTTCCACATTTAAAGCCACAGTCCACATGGAATTTATGTCTTCGTATGTTGTGAACTTGAGGTCAATGTGTGTGAGTGTGTGTGTGTATAGTCTCTCTATATTTTTATTCAGTTGACCTCATTTCATTTATTGAAAATGTCATCCATTCCCTCTTCTTAATGGTAGTGTTACCACTTTTATAATTAAGGAAACCTCGGGTCAATTTTTGTAGTGTCTTTAGTTCTAATGATCAGTTTGTACATCCTTGCACTAAATTTATTCCTATAGCTTTACAGTCAGTTTTGATGTCTGGTACTGTTGGATATAGAAGATTTGAGTTGCATATTCAATAAACTTAATCAAATATACATAGACTTCTGCACACAAACATTACTTTATTGGTTTTAAATGGACATGAAAAATTATTTTTTGAATGACAAATATTCCAAAGACAACTACCAAGAGTTCTTGTAGCTTGTATCATACCCGATATTTCTCTGAAAACAGTTCAATACAGTTTAAAAGTAATAACAAGGACAAATTTTATCTCGGAGACTTTAAATCACATTGTTAAAAAATGTGTGCAGTAAAACATTTCTTAAGAGACATAGTAAAACATATGGAGCCTAACGATAATGTAAATAATAAACATCAACATGTGTGTCATGCATCTACAGCAGCAATGTTATTTAGGGATAAATATTACTACATAGTATTCAGTCAATAAAATATAAAAAAGATAGTATTTATTTCAATATGGTAAGCATTGAAATAAGTAAGAAAAAAAGTAAACCCAAATAAAGTAAAAGGAAGAAAAATATATAGCTAAGAGCAGCTCTAATACTGTGGAAAACTAACAATTATTTGAGAAGATCAGATAGAAACAGATTTGTTAACTCAAAGAAAATTCATAAGTTTCTGAGCAGTTTATGTTGTTAGCACTGCTTTAGAGTAGAGAAATCCGAACCTCAGGAAATGTATTAAACCCACTTCATTTTAATAGTAAGTGTGAAAGCTGGAATAAAACCCCAACTCTAGAACATGGCCACTTGATGCTAAGTAAACATTCTTTAAAAAAAAATAAGCATACAGCAATATATAAAATAAATAAATGCGATGTATTCAAGTACTGTTGGGAGATATAAAGATGATTTAATATAATTTTGATATTAAAGGAATTAATCTTATTTTGATTGCAATTTTGAGAAAACTAGGATCAAAGTAACTATATTAATAAAAGAATGCAACAAGGTTCTGTACAAGTCACATACGAAATAGAAAAATCCTTATAAATGTGCTATATATAAGGATTATCACTGAAGAAATAAAACCACATTAAGAATCTGCATGAATATGGCTTAAAATTATTACTGACTACTCACTCCCCTTGTATTTGGGAATCATATTTTAATTTTATTATAAATACCAAATAGTTTGTATAGTAGAATGTGCTTAGTTGGGCATCTTCATCAATATTATTATTATTGAATGAATAAAAATGACCAATATTTAACAAGTCTAACATTTTGAAAGGTGATATTTAGAAAGAAAAAATCCAAGATCCTTAAGAATAAATTTTATCAATGATAATTTCATTGCTTTGAAAGAATTTATTCTTAAGCAAAGGTATAGTTGAGAAATTTTCAGAGCAGCATACATAGAGGCAGAATGGCTTTTGGGTTAAGTCGCTCTGACGGGATATTTTTTGAACTTGGCATCTAATATGGGTGATAATATTTAACCAAATGTACCAACATTAATAGTTAATTTCAAATAATAAATAGCTAAAACTTGAACGTGTCATTTTATAAAGCAGAACTACCTTGAAATATTTTACTGAAAAGTTAGACTGAAATTGAATATTTACTGTTTATATACCTACTCAGTCCATTTGTAAATAGTAGGCAGATACCAACAAACAAAATAAACCAGATTTTGTGGATTCCAGAGACCTGGATAAAAACTTATACAAAACATGTGTTAGAGGGTCCAGATGCTGTATAATTTGGGAGATGTGTATGTCTGAATTTAGGCATAAATCATTGAAACATAAATACTAAGAAATACTGAGAAAAAATAAAATTGTTCTCTCCCTTCCTCCTTCCCTCTCTGTCTCTCTCTCTATCTCTGTCTCTGTCTCTCTGTCTTTTCCTCTCTCTCTTTTTCTCTCACACACATTGAGTTACTTTGGAAATCTAGATCTATCAAAGTATTCAATGAGCCCATTGACATATTCTCTAAAATGTAACAAGTCAGATAAAACCAATATGTTAAAAGACATAAATTCAAATTCTATATCTACTTTCCTAAATGGAATGAACAGTTTTGTTCATTCAACTTTCAAGTATCTCAAACTAAAATGGAGAAGTAAAATAACACTAGAAGGCAATGTACTTGATTGTTTTCTTGACTGGGCAGAACCTTTTTAGGTGGATATCATCCATTTGTCTATTTTTGCTTTTTTGCCTGTGCATTATGGGCCATATCCAAAAAATCATTGTCCAAGCCAATATCGTGGAGAGTTTTTCCTGTTTTTTTTTTTTGTTGTTGTTGTTTAATTTTCTATTAGTTTTACAGTTTCATGTCTTACATTTATTATTTAATCAATTTTGATTTGTGTATATGGTGTGAGATGATAATCTAATTTCATTTTTTTTTCATGTGGCTGTACAGTTGTCACAACATGGTTTCTGAAAGGGAATGTCCTTTTGTTATTGTGTATTCTTGGAAACTTTGTCAAAAATCAATTAACAGTAAATTCATGGAATTATTTCTGGGCTCTCTATTCTATTCCATTGGTCTATATATCTATTGTGATGCCAGTATCATGCTGTTTTGATTAATATAGCTTTGTGATATATTTTGAAGTTAGTGTGACATCTCCAGTTACGTTCTTTTTCTCAAGATTGCTTTGGTTATTCAGTCTTTCATGATTTCATATAAATTCAGGATTGCTTTTACTATATCAGTAGTATTTTATTGGCATATTCATAGGTATTGCATTGAATCTGTAGATTTGAGTAGTATAGACATTTTAATAATACTCATTTTATAATCCATGAATGTGGGCCATATTTTCATTATTTGTATCTTCTTCCAATCTTCAATTGATGTTTTATAGTTTTCAGTGTATGGGTCTTTAACCTCTTTTAAATTTATTCCTATGCATTTTACTAGTATTTTATTTTTGATACTATTGTAAATAGAATTATTCTCTTGATTTATTTCTCGGATAGTTCATTGTTAGTGTATCAAAAACTACTGATGTTTATGTGTTGATTTTGTATCCTGCAACTTTACTGAATTTATTAGTTCTAATTTTTTTTGGTAGAATCTGTGATTTTCTATATATAAAATCATGTCTTTTGCACACAGGGTATATTTACCTTCTTGTTTTCCAATTGGGAAGTATTTTATTTTTTCTCTTACCTAATTTCTCTGGCTAGGACTTCCAGAACTATATGAAATAGAGGTGACAAGAATGAGCACCCTTGTCTTAGTTCTCAGCATCCGATCCATACAGTATGAATTAGCAGTATGATGTAAGCTGTGGGTTTATCATATCAGGCCTTCATTGTGTTGAGATACTTTCCTTCTATACCTAACTTGTTGAGAGTTTTTACTATGAAGTAACGCTGCATTTTGTCAAATGATTTTTCTACATCTATTGAAATAATCGTATGTTTTTCTGTCCTTCACTGTGTTAATGTGATATATCAGATTTATTTGTACATGTTGAACCATCCTGACATCCCTGGGATAAATCTCAATTGATCGTGGTAAATGATTATTTTACAGTGATATTGAATTTGGTTTGCTAATATTCTGTTGAAGACTTTTTCATCTATGTTCACCAGCAATAGTGTTCTGTGATTTCCTTTTTTGTATTATTGTTGTCTGGCTCTACTAGTGTAATGCTTGCTTTGTAAAATGAATTTCAAAGTATTCTCTTGTCAATGTTTTTGAAAAGTTTAAGAAAGATTAGTGTAAGTTCTTTTTAAAATCTGTAGCAGAACTCAACAGTAAAGTCATCAGGTCATGGGCTTTTCTTTGGTAGGAGAATTTTCATTACTACTGTAATTTCTTGCTGGTTATCATTCTGTTCAGGTTTTCTGTTTCCTCAAGATTCGGTTTTGGTAGGTTTTATGTGTCTAAGAATGTCTCCATTTCTTCTAAGTTATCCAATTTATTGGCATATGTTGTTGATAGTCTTCTCTTATGATCCTTTGTACTTCTATGATATCTATTGCAAGGCCTCCTCTTTCATTTCTGAGTTTATTTATTTGAGTCTTCTTGTTTTTTTCCTAGTATTTCTCTATGAAGATTTATCAATTTGATCTTAAAAAAAAACTTAGTTACATTTATCTTTTCTGTTCTTTCCTTGTCTCTATTTTACTTATTTCTACTTTAATATTTATTATTTTTCACTTTTGCTGGCTTAGGGCTCAGTTTGTTTTCTGGTTTTGAAGTACATAATTAGCTTGTTTAAATAGGATCTCTTTTTTTTTTTTTTTCTATGTAAACCTTATTAACTTACAAACTTCCCTCTTAGAAAGTTGCTTTGACTGCATCCCATAAGTTTTGCTATATCATGTTTACATTACATTTTCTTTTTCTCCAGATATTTTTTAATTTCACTTTTATTTATTTAGTTAGTTAGTTATTTTGAGATGGAGTTCTGCAATTGTTGCCGAGGCTGGAGTGCAATGATGTGATCTCGGCTCACCACCACCTTTGCCTCCCAGGTTCAAGCAATTCTCCAGCCTCAGCCCCCGAGTAGCTGGGATTACAGGAATGGACCACACTCCCGGCTAATTTTGTATTTTCAGTAGAGATGGGGTTTCACCATGTTGGTCAGGCTGGTCTTGAAATGATCCACCAGCCTCGACCTCCCAAAGTGCTGGGATTACAGGCTTGAGCCACCACGCCTGGTCGAATTTCACTTAAAAAAAATCATTATGATACTTTAAGTTCTAGGGTACATGTGCAAAATGTGCAGGTTCGTTACATATGTATACATGTGTCATGTTGGTGTGCTGCACCCATAAACTCGTGATTTGCATTGGGTATATCTCCTAATGCTATCCCTCCCCCATCCCCCCACCCGAGGACAGGCCCCAGTGTGTGATGTTCCCCACCCTGTGTCCAAGTGTTCTCATTGTTCAATTCCCACCTATGAGTGAGAACATGCGATGTTTGGTTGTCTGTCGTTGCGATAGTTTGCTGAGAATGATGGTTTCCAGCTGCATCCATGTCCCTACAAGGGACATGAACTCATCCTTTTTTATGGCTGCATAGTATTCCATGGTGTATATGTGACACATTTTCTTAATCCAGTCTATCATTGATGGACATTTGTGTTGGTTCCAAGTCTTTGCTATTGTGAATAGTGCCACAATAAACATACGTGTGCATGTGTCTTTATAGCAGCATGATTTATAATCCTTTGGGTTCTGTTTATATGATGGATTATGTTTGTTGATTTGTATATGTTGTACCAGCCTTGCATCCCTGGGATGAAGCCAACTTGATCGTGGTGGATAAGTTTTTGAGGTGCTCCTGGATTCGGTTTGCCAGTATTTTATTGAGGATTTTTGCATCAATGTTCGTCAGGGACATTGGTCTAGAATTCTCTTTTTTGTGTGTGTGTCTCTTCCAGGCTTTCATATCAAGATGATGCTGGCCTCATAATGTGAGTTAGGGAGGATTCCCTCTTTTTCTGTTTATTGGAATAGTGTCAGAAGGAATGGTATCAGCTCCTCTTTGTACCTCTGGTAGAATTTGACTGTAAATCCATCTGGTCCTGGACTTTTTTTGGCTGGTAGGCTTTTAATTATTGCCTCAATTTCAGAGCCTGTTATTGGTTTATTCAGGGATTCAACTTTTTCCTGGTTTAGTCTTGGGAGAGTGTATGTGTCCAGAAATTTATCCTTTTCTTCTAGTTTTTCTGGTTTATTTTCATAGAGGTGTTTATAACATTCTCTGATGGTAGATAGTATTTCTGTGGGATTGGTGGTGATACCCCTTTATCATTTTTTATTGCATCTATTTGATTCTTCTCTCTTTTCTTCTTTATTAGTCTTGCTAGCAGTCTATCAATTTTGTTGATCTTTTCAAAAAACAAGCTGCTGGATTCATTGATTTCTTGAAGGGTTTTTTGTGTCTCTATCTCCTTCAGTTCTGCTCTGATCTTAGTTATTTCTTGCCTTCTGCTAGCTTTTGAATGTGTTTGCTCTTGCTTCTCTAGTTCTTTTAATTGTGATGTTAGGGTGTCAATTTTAGATCTTTCCTGCTTTCTCTTGTGGGCATTTAGTGCTATAAATTTCCCTCTGTGTATCTTTGTTCTCATTGGTTTCAAAGAACATCTTTATTCCTGCCTTCATTTCATTATGTACCCAATAGTCATTCAGGAGCAGGTTGTTCAGTTTCCATGTAGTTGAGTGGTTTTGAATGAGTTTCTTAATCCTGAGTTCTAATTTGATTGCACTGTGGTCTGATTTCACTTTTAATGTCTTCATTGATCCATTGGTTGCTCAGGAGGGTGTTGTTTAATTTTCATGTATTTGTAAATTTTCTAAAATTTCTCCTGTTACTGGTTTCTAGTTTCATATTATGTGGTCAGAAAAAATACATGATATTATTTTAATCTTCAAAAATTCATTAAGACTCTTTTTGTGGCTCAGTACATGATCTATCATAGAGCATGTTCCATGTGCACTTGAGAAGAATGTGTATTCCGCTAATGGTGTGTAGAATGTTCAGTGTATGTCTGTTTGCTCCATTTGTTCCAAAGTGTAGTTTAAGTCCCATATTTTCTTAGTGGTTTTCTGCCTTGATGATCTCTCCATTGCTGATAGTAGGGTATTGAAGCACTCTGCTATTATAACATTACAGTGCATCTCTAACTTCAGATCTACTATTATTTGCATTATGTAATTTCTGCTCTGATATTGCATGCATATATATTTGCAATTGTTATATATTTTTCATTAATTAACTCCTTTATCATTGCATAATAACCTTATTTGTCTTGTTTCACAGTTTTTGACATAAAGTCAATTTTATGATATAGATAGAGCTACTCCTTCTCTTTGGTTTTCATTGGGATGCAATATTTGTTGTTCACTTCTTCACTTTCAGACTACCTGTGTCCCTGCAGATGAAGTGACTCTTTCGTAGGCAGTGTATAGTTGGGTCTTGTTTTTACAAGAGTAGAAAGACAACTTACAGAATAGAAGGAAACATTTGCACATGATATCTAAAATATGTAAGAAACTCCAATAACAAAATAGTAAGAAAACAAATAACCTGATTAAAAAAGTCAAACAAATTTTAATAGACGTTTCTCGAAAGATGATATACAAATTGCCAACAAATATTTATTTTAAAAAGCTCAAAATCATTAATCAGATAAATGCAAATTAAAACAGTGAGATATTACTTCACCCTAGTTAGAGTGGCTGTTATCAAAAAGAGAAAAGGAAACAAATTTTGGAAAGAATGTGGAGAAAAGGGAACTCTTGTATACTGAGTGTAAATTAGTAACAACTATTATGAAAAACAATGTGAAGTTTCCTCAAAAATTAAAACTAGAACTGTCATATGATCTAGCTACTATTGAGTATATAGCCAAATAAAAGAAAATTAATATGTCAAGAATATATCTGTACTCTCATGTTCATTGCCCCATTGTTCACAATAACCAACATATAGAATTAACCCATGTTCATCAGTGAATGAATAGAAAATGAAAATCTGGTATATTTACATAATGGAGTACTATTCAGTCTTAAAAACGAATGAAATCCTGTCATTTACAACAACGTGGACGAACCTGAGGGACATAGTGATAAATGAAGTAAACCATGTACAGCAAGACAAATACCACATATTTTCACTTACTTGTGGAATCTAAAAGTTTGAAGTCCTAGAAAGAAAGGATAAAGTTGTGGTTACCAGAGGCTAGTGTGTGGGGTGGGTTGGGGAGTTATTTGGCAAAGAATACAAAATTACAATGGGATATGAGCAATAAATATGAGACATCTCATGTAAAACATAGTGGCTATAGTTAATAATAATGTATTCTTGAAAATTGCTAAGAGAGTAAATGTTAAGTGTCCTCACCACAAAAAAAGGTAAATATGTGAGGTGATGCATATGTTAGTTAGCTAAATTTAATCATTCCACACCGTACATATATTTCAAAACAACATATGCCTAATAAACATAAACAGTTTTAATTTTCAATGGAAAATAAATTCAACACAATTTTAAAACTTTGTTGACACTCAAAAAAGACAATTTAAAACTGTTTTTTAACAATGTCATATCTAGAAATTTAGACTATTTATAAGATTTAAGCAAATAATGTGTGAGTTAATATTAATATCAGCAAATTATTTGTAAATTCTCTTAAAATTTTCCTCAGAGAGATTGTCCTTTCTCTTCATATTTACTTTTATTTTGACTTTTCCATTTTCTACCCTTTGTCACGTGTGCACATTTGTTAGAGGTTTGCTTAAGTGTTTCAGTCTAAATTTTGTGATAGACAGTTCAATATAAAAATGTAAAATTATAATCCAAATATAAATTTGTGTTGCTATAGCATAATATTATTGTAAATTCTAGTCATTAAGAAGGCTACAAAAATAGAATTACCCACCTTTTCTGTCCTGGTGTGAAGTTCCATATTTAACTATTGTTAAGGAAAAAACAAATGTAGTTTCTTTTTATTATTTGCTACCATACAAATATAAGCTTTGTATTATTATACATATGACTACATAAATCTATGATACTAATTCAAGCATGTAATATTAGATACAGTAAATAATATTAAATAAACTTAAGTTTAAAATTATCAAGGAAAATTATAAAATTAAGTCAGAGCAGCTTTATAATATTGATTACAAAAAAAAGTGCTAATTCAATAAAAGAATATTTCATGAGGTTTTATTTAGAAAGGTAGGTAAACACAAAGGTAAAAGAACACTAAAAAGCTTTAAGTGCATACAATGATAAATCAACAAAAGATAAACGATGGTATTCTTCTGTAAAGATAAGAATTAAAATGCATTCAGTCAAAAATAAGACTTTATTCTTTTGTGCTAAGAAGTAAACTGTCCTATTAACGATATGATCGAAAAGAACTAGAGCCATATAGGAACGAATGACTCTATATGTAATACTGTTTCTCTCTCACCTGTCAGAATTTCAGAAACTCTTTTAATATAAGAGCAACATAATGTGTCTTTAGGACAATTGTTCATTTTTATTATCTACTGTATACTTTTTTTCTTTTCTAAACCTAGTATCTTAGCATAAATTGTTTCACTTTTTGAATAAATAGGGATAGCAAAGTGCTATAGTTTGAATGCTTCCACCAAAACTCATGTTAAATGGAATTGCCATTGTGATGGTATTAGGAAGTGAGATCATTAAGAGGTGATTAGTCCATGACAGCTTTGTCATCATGAATGGGTTTGTGTGGTCAGTACAGAAGTGAGGTAATTATTGCAAAAATGGGTGTTTATAAAAGTGAGTTCAGTCTTTTCTTGTCTTTCCACCTTCCGCTATTGGATAACGGAACATGAAGGCTCTGGCAAGATATCAGCACCTTGATATTAGACTTCCCAACCTCCAGAACTGTGATAAATAAGATTATTTTCTTTATAAAACACCCCAGTCTGTGATAGCCACACAGAACAGACTACTATAGCAACACACAAAAAAATTAATTAAAATTAAAATTAAATTAAGATACAAATACATGTCATGTATGTTCTTTTATTCCTCCCTACCCATGTGAACAGTCCTAATTAGATTGACTTCAGCAATCTTTTATAATGTATCTGGTGATGATCTCGGAAGTCTCAGTATAAAACTCCTGCCGGCCGGGCGCGGTGGCTCAAGCCTGTAATCCCAGCACTTTGGGAGGCCGAGACGGGCGGATCACGAGGTCAGGAGATCGAGACCATCCTGG
>NW_016803334.1:1073882-1091165 GCF_001698545.2 Rhinopithecus bieti
CCATCTCAAAAAAAAAAAAAAAAAAAACTCCAGCCAATCAGCCCATACTTGTTGATTGACAAGGCCACATGGGCAATTAACATAAACTGTTTCATGTCACTACTCATCAATTTGGGTAAAGTATCTGTCTCTCTATCTATATTGTAAGCTTTAAGTGTTACATACATATTGTATCTTTGTAACTCAAGGTTTCCCTTTGACTAAGTATATGATACAAACTTAAATTTTATAGTAACTATCAAAAAGAATCAAAAGAACGACTAGGACCCAAGAACAACCATGTTTTTCTCATATTTTATCTCATGTTGTATTCACTATTGCTAGTCACAAAATATTTCTGATTGTCTTTATAACACTTAAATTGACTGCACATTCCCATTTCTTTGAGGTTAGTTTTAGACAAGGTTTGCCATAGACAATGGCTTTTAAACATTATTGAGCATCAAAATCTACTAAAGAGCTGGTTAAAACATAGATTACTAGGCCCCAACCCCAGAGTTACTGATTTAGTAATTCTGAAGGTAGGAACAGAAACTTTTTACATTTCTTTTTATTATTATGATTATGATTATTATTATACTTTAAGTTCTAGGGTACATGTGCATAACGTGCAGGTTTGTTACATATGTATACTTGTGCCATGTTGGTGTGCTGCACCCATCAACTCGTCAGCACCCATCAACTCGTCATTTACATCAGGTATAACTCCCAATGCAATCCCTCCTCCCTCCCCCCTCCCCATGGTAGGCCCCGGTGTGTGATGTTCCCCTTCTAACAAGTCCCTAGGCAATTCTGATGTTACTGGTCCAGGGAAAATACTTTTAGAACCCAGTTTTGTAAAATGTGAGTGAAAGGGAAGGGACTTTTAGAGTCAATTAGTGACTTGCAAATTCTCTTTTAAAAAATTTATTCTGTTTCTGTCTAGCATGGCAACATCCACATGAAGACCTTGCTATTATTCTGGATTACAGACTAAGGAGACATAAAGGATAGCCTATGTTGTAGAATATACATGGTACACAAATGACATAAATAACAAGTAAATCTTCTTGCTTCAAATAACTTCAAATAACTAATATTTTTGAGTTATTGGTTTCCATAGCATGCATGACCTAACCCGATGTTATAAATAATTATGCTTCACAATTATTTAAACATCAGTAAGTTATATAAAATAAATATCTGATGTTAAGCAGGAGAAAGTCATTTTTATGTCTTCTTCTTTTCCTTGATTAAGCGTCCTAGATTAAGTTACTTCATACACCAATTTAAAAGTATAGAAGAGTTTGTAAGTAATTATGTAAATTAAAATGAAGCATACCTTTTTACTGATCAAGTTAAATAAAATGTACTTTATTAGTATTTTGTAAGATCTGATTTTAATAACTAAAAAAGTTTGTTGACTAGTTTTGCACTGGTTAGAATAATAATTGCTTAACAGAAAACAACAATGTCAATCAAACTATATCAAATACAAACTTACAATAGCTAAGAAATAAATAAATAGCATTTTATTTTTAAAAGATTTGAATTTTAATAGATAAGTGAAATTTGATATTGATATTAAGAGAGGTTATTCCATGTTTTCTCAAAGTCAGGATATAGGAGGTAGAGAGAATATTTCCTAAATAAAATATATGCCCTCAAAATGGTAGTACTTTTAAATAACTCTATTGTACAGATTCTTATTTTTTCTATCAAGCCTCAGGTGTTTTTACATTAGAAATGTAAATTGAAGGATCCTTCATATCTCACACTCTGTGTATTGGCTTTCAGATAGTAGTACTGGCAACATTTGAACAACTACACAGAAAACAACCTTTAAACCAATTTCATTTGACATGTCTTGGAAAATCATATTAAACATGTGAATCAGATTAATGTGTCTTAAATATCCTCCATTTTCATAAGATTATATCAGCACTATGAGATCATCCAGTTTAGAAAAGATTAAAGTACCAAGACTTACAAATTGAAAAGATAAAACAAATTTTTATTGTTAGCTTTATCTGATTAAAGTACGACAACAAACTGCATATCAAATGCTGTTGAAGGATGGAGAATACTTTGTTTATCCTCTCAGCAATGAATTCAACTACATTATATTTATTAAATCACTGCTTAAGATAATTTCTGTATATAGAAATTGTCTGGCAATTTTAAGAATAAAATGTGATATTAAGATAATATTGCTTGAGTGATATAATGTTTTGCCATACTATGTAAATGATATGATATGTACATGTGATGTAATACACATCACTTTTGCAATAATTTTATCAGGATAAAAAAGCCACAACAGTTAAAAAACAGTTAAAAAAGGCAAAGAGGGACATTATGTATAATGAGAGTATCACAATCCTAAATATATTCACCTAAAACTGGAGCTCCCAAATTCATTTATTCATTCATTTATTTCTTTTCTTTTCTTTTAAATTGAGACAGGGTCTCTCTGTGTTGTCCAGGTTGGTCTTAAACTCCTGGGCTCAAGTGATCCTTCTGCCTCAGCCCCTCAAAGTGTTGGGATTACAGATGTCAGCCACCACACCCATCCTGGAGCTCCAAAATTTATAAAACAATTACTACTAGACCTAAGAAATGAGATAGACAACAACACAATAATAGTGGGGTATTTCAGTACTCCACTGATAGCACTAGACAGGTCATCAAGACAGAAAGTCAGCAAAGACACAATGAACTTAAACTACACTCCAGAGCAAATGGACTTAACAGATGTTACAGAACCTTCTACCCAGTAACTGCCCAGTATACATTCTATTCATCAATAAATGAAACATTCTCCAGCATAGATGATATGATAGGCCACAAAACAAGCCTCAATACATTTAAGAAAACTGAAATTATATCAAGTACTCTCTCAGACCACAGTGGAATTACACTGGAAACAAACACCAAAAAATCCCTCAAAACCATGCAAATACATGAAAATTAAATAATCTTCTCCTGAAAGATTGTAGAGTCAATAATGAAATCAAGATTAAAATAAAAAATTCATTGAACTAAATGTTAATAATGTCACAACCTATCAAAACCTTTTATAGCAAAAGCAGTGCTAAGAGAAAAGTTTATAGCATTGTCTACATCAAAAAGTCTAAAAGAGCACAAATAGATAATCTAAGGTCACACCTCAATGAACTAGAGAAACAAGATCAAACCAAACCCAAACCCTGTAGCAGAAATGAAATATCAAAGATCAGAGCAGAACTAAATGAAATTGAAACAGACAGAAACAATACAAAAGATAAATGAAACAAAAAGTTGGTTCTTTGAAAAGATTAACTAAATTAATAGACCATTGGTGAGAATAACCAAGAAAAGAAGAGAGAAAATCCAAATAAGCTCAATTAGAAATGAAATGGGATATATTACTACCAATACCACAGAAATACAATATATCATTCAAAGCTACTGTGAACACTTTGATGTGCACACACTAGATAACCTAGAGGAGATAGATATACTCCTGTAAATTTACCACCCTCCTAGATTAAACCAGGAAGAAATAGAAACTCTTAACACACCAATAACAAGCAGTGAGATTGAACTGGCAATAACAAAATTTCCAACAAAAAAGAAGTTCAGAACCAGATGTGTTCACAGCTGAATCTATCAGACGTTCAAACAAAAATTGGTGCCAATCCTACTGAAACTATTCCAAAAGGTAAGGAAAGAGGGAATTCTCCCCAACTCATTTTATAAAGCCAGTGTCACCCTAATTCAAAACCAAGAAAGGCCATAACCAAAAAAGAAATCTACAGACCAACATCTCTGATGAACATATATGCAAAAACCCTCAACAAAATGCTAGGTGAATTCAACAGCATATCAAAAAGATAATTCAACATGATCAGGTGCATACCATGAATGCAGAAATGGCTTAACATATGCAAGTCAATAAATGTAATACATCACATAAGCAATATTAAAAACAAAAATTATATAATCACCTCAATGAACACAGAAAAAGCATTGGACAAAATTCAGCAATCCTTTATGATTAAAACCCTCAGCAAAATCAGCATAGAAGGGCCACACCTTAAGGTAGTAAAAGCCATTTATGACAAACCCACAACCAACATTTTACTGAACAGAAAAAAAAAAAAAAAAAAATTGAAAGCATTTCCCCAGAGAACTGGAACAAGAACATAATGCCCACTTTCACCACTTCTATTCAACATAGTACTGGAACTCCTAGTCAGAGCAATCAGACAAGAGAAAGAAATCAAGGGTATCCAAACTGATAAAGAGGAAGTCAATCTGTTGTTGTTCACTGATGATATGATTATATAGCTAGAAAACCCTAAAGACTCATGTTAAAAAAAAAAAAAAAAAAAAAAAAAAAAAAAAAANTATTGTAAAAATAACCATACTGCCAAAAGCAATCTACAAATTTGATGCGATTCCCATCAGATTCCATCATTATTCTCCACAGAATTGGAAAAAAAAAAAAAAAAAATCCTGAAATTGATATGGAACCAAAAAAAGAGCCTGCATAGCTATGGAAAGACAAAGCAAAAACAAACAAAAAACACAAATCTGGAGGCATCACATTACTATACTACAAGGCTATAGTCATCAAAACAACTTGGTACTGGTTTAAAAATAGGCACATAGATCTACATAACAAAATAGAGAACTGAGAAATAAAGCCAAATCTAGTCAACTGATCTTTGACAAAGCAAACACAAACATAACGTGGGTAAAGGATACCCTATTTAGCAAATGGTGCTGGGATAATTTTCAAGCAACATATTAAAGAATAAGTCTGGATTCTCATCTCTCATCTTAAACAAAAATCAACTCAAGAAGGACCAAAGACTTAAATCTAAGACCTGAAATCATAAAAATTCTAGAAGATAAAATTGGAAAAACTCTTTTAGTCATTGACTTAGACAAAGAGTTAATGACCAAGAACCCAACAGCAAATGCAACAAAAAACAAAGATAAATAGATGGGACTTAAACCAAAAAGCTTCATGCTGCAAAAGAAATAATCAGCAGAGTAAACAGACAACCTACAGAGTGGGAAAAAATGTTCATGAGCTATGCACCCAACAAAGGACTAATATGTGGAATCTACTTTGAGATCTCAAACAAATCAATAAGGAAAAAAAAATTCCTTCAAAATAAGGGCTAAGGACATAAATCGACAATTCTCAAAAGAAGATATACAGATAGCCAATAAATATATGAAGAAATGCTCAACATCATTAGTTATCAGGGAAATGCACATCAAAACCACTGTGTGATACCACCTTACTCCTGCAAGAATTGCCAAATTAAAAAATCAAAACTCGATAGATGTTGGTGTGGATGTGGTGAAAAGGGAACACATTTACACTGCTGCTGGGAATATAAGCTAGTGCAACCCATATGGAAAACAATATGAGAATGTCTTAAAGAACTAAAAGTAGATTTACCATGTGATTCAGCAACCCCACCACTGGATATCTACCCAGAAAAAAAAAGTCATTATATGAAAAAGACATTTGCACCCACATGTTTATAGCTGCACAATTCACAATTGCAAAAAGGTGAAAGCAGCCCAAATGCCCATCAATCAATGAGTGGATAAAGAAATGTGATATATATATATATGTGTGTGTGTGTGTGTGTGTGTATATGTGTATATATATGTATATGTGTATATATGTATATATATGATATAAAATTCCTATATATATATATATATACACACACACACACACATATACACGCACACACATGGAATACTACTCAGCCATAAAAAGCAATGAAAGAGTGTATATACATATATACACACACACACAGATACATATACACAAACATATACATACACACACACACAATGGAATACTACTCAGCCATAAAAAGGAATGAAATAATGTATAAATGTATATATACACACACACATACATATACACATACATATACATATACACACAAACACACACACTCTGGAATACTACTCAGTTGTAAAAAGGAATGAAATAATGAATCTGTCTGTCTATCTATCTATCTATCTATCTATGTATCTATCTATCTATCTATCATCTATCCACAGAGAGAGAGAGCGAGGGAGAGAGAGAGAGAAACACACATCCATGCACACACACACACGCATAAACACACACACCATGGAATACTACTCAGTCACAGGAAAGAATGAAATACTGACATTTGTGGCAATCTGGATGGAGTTGGCAACCATTATTCTAAGTGAAGTAATTCAGGAATGGAAAGCCAAACATTGTATGTTCTCACTTATAAGTGGGATTTAAGCTATGAGGATGCAAAGGCATAAGAATGATACAATGAACCAACGGACTTTGGGGATTCAGAGGGAAAGGAGGGAGGAGGTGAGGGATAAAAGACTACACATTGGACACAGTTACACTGCTTGGGTGATGGATGCAACAAAATGTCAACAATCATCACTAAAGAACCTATCCATGTAAACAAACACCACCTGTTCCCCAAAAATTACTGGAATAAAAATCAATAAAATAAAACCATAAAAGAAGAGAAACTTAAGCTAGCATGCTCAGCCCTCTTACCATGCGATACCCTGTGCAGCCCTGGAATTCCTCACTGTCCCCACCAGCAGGAAAGGTCTCACCAGATGTGGCCCCATGACCTTGGACATCTCGGCCTCCATAACTCCAAGAGTATTTCTGATCCAAGGGGAGACCTCTCCATTTCCTGTTGGCATTTCCCATGTGTTCTCAGGGTAGCTAAGAGTCTTTGGAAGCCTGTTACCAGTAGGAAATTGAAAACTCCAGAACGGTTTCATTACAGTAGGAGTCAAAGACTTGATGAAGATTCTAGCAAACACCTTGTGCAAATCCTCAAATAAGGGTGGTCGCTCACAGTTGTAATCCTAACACTTTGGGAGGCCAAGGTGGGAGGATCCATTCAGGCCAGGAGTCCAAGACCAGCCTGGGCAACATATTACGAACTGTCTCAGCAAAGTATAAAATAAACTTTCATTAAAAGTAAAACACTCTGTTACATACTATGAACTATGTGATATACTATGTATCCTTTATCAAAAAAAATTATTAGGATAAAAAAACTCTCATAATGTATCTTCCTTGAAATCAGGTAGAACTTTCAAACAACTAAGAAGGATTTAAGTCACTTTGAAAACCTTGCAGTCTCCTAGGGACTTTTGTTCACACCATTTAAATTTGGAGAAAGGGAAAGTGTCCAACTTAACCAATTTTGAAACATTTTGGCTTTTTTCCTCACGATTTAGAAGCTGCCAAAACACTTATGAGACTGTACATGTCATTTTTCATTGCAGACTTTCCATAAATCAATGAATTATTGTGTGTAAAGGACTATCCTAAAATTTAAAGAACAATTACTTTGAAAACTCTGAGTACAGTCTGTGTATTACTCACAAACCTCACACAAGACTGTATGAATATAATTTGTGTGTGTACATCAGGAATTTTATCAATATCCTCACATAAAAAAGTTCATATTACCACAATCTTTTTAGTAATGGAATATCAGGAAAACTGGGCACACATCCCAAAAGAAATCAAACAGCTAGAAAAAATGCAAGAACTGCTTTTCCAACATTTTATCTTTTCTCCCAGAGATATGTGGGTCAACACTATAGATGACCTCAATACTTCTGTAAGCTGAGTACTGTAATTTGAAGTCTCCTAATCAAAACTCACATGTATTTTGAGAAAGTGAGCATTTTTTTTTTCATGGTAGTCTACACATGGTAGTTTGGAACTATTCTTCTTCATTTTTTAAAATGCTGAGGCATAACTGGTACAGAGAACAAGTTGCACATCAATTTTCTCTTTCCTGACTTAATGATTTGAACAATAATAAACATTTGAATTTAAGAATTCCATTTTCTAACATTTAATTTTTCCAACCATTTGAAACATGGTACTCCTACTCTATGGAACTTAAAGATAAAATAAAATTATTATTTCTACAGAGACATCTCATAAACACCTTTATTATTAATACTGGATAAATTATTCTGAATTTGGCAATAACTTTAATCCTACAGCAAAGCATTAGTAACTGGAGAGCTTTCAGTATATTGCAATTCATTAAAGTGATCAACCACAGGTAGTAGGCAACAACCACCATACTACCGAGGTGTGCAAACTGAGATTAGATTAGTTAAATAATTATACGTTGAATTAAATAAATAACTGTCTAAATGGTAAAATATTTGCTTATTGAATCTGGGCCTGTACACAAGCTTTATAAATAATTTTCAGAATTTTAGTATGTTATATACTACGTTTTTAAAAACCATTTTTTATTCATTTTGGTCTTAACTTGGTTTTATAATTATAGTTCTGAGTAGGGGAATGTTTCAATTTAACATCATGGCTTTTATGTGTATGACTTTTCATTTTTAAATTATTTTCTTTATTAAATGGTAAATCTCATCTGATTTGCAAAATACACATATTTACTGAGTTGTGAGAGCATGCTACTTGCAAATAACTTATACATGTGAATGTATATATTTTGAGAACTGCAAAATCAGAATATGGTAAATTCTAATACAATAATATGTTAATTTCCTCATAATTACAGTTTTGCAATGATAAATTACATTTGATACTTCTCTTTAAAACTATTAACCTTATTCTCCTTGAACCACACCAGATTTTGAAGTTTTAGATCATTTGGTATTAGTTTAAATATTACTTTGTGACCCTGCCTAGGCTTCATGACTCTATATTTTATGAAGTATGTGTAGGAAATATTTTCAGTGTACTAAGTGAAACGTTTAAATCATTGGCAGATTTGTTTGATTTTTCGGTATCCTGAAGGCAGTCAATTAACCCCACTCTATTATCTTACTCTGCCTACTTTTAGTTCATAATTACCTATATTTTTATTTGAATTTTTTCAGTCAATTGCATTATTTCATGCATTACTCAGTACACCTGTACTCATTATCTTTGATTTAATATGACAATTGAAAGCAAATGGCATTGACAGATCCTTGTTAAATATAATTACTCAACAAGAACCGTCCTTGATCAATTAATCATAGTGGATCTCAAATTTAATGTTCTGATGCCGCAGGAAAATAAACAGTACGTTTTTGTAGGTGGTTTTGCTCAGTTACATAGATAAGTGTTATATCGTTTTATAATTAGTATTATACTGAGAAAGTTGTATAAATGCTAAATATATAAATAGATATAAATATTTAATGTATATTTTTATTTCATTACAATCAAAGATTTTATTGTAACATATTTCATGCTTCATAATGTTACATTGATTTAATTATTTTAACTTTCTGCAAAAATGGAGGTTAAATATTCTAATTTTTTTTTAAATATTAGCCTCTATGGTCCTATGTTAAAGTTTTTGGTCACAAATGAGTTTATTAAAATTACTAGTAAATAATTCCTCAAACATAAATAAAAATTAAAAATAAGGAAACTTACTGTAACTGAATTTCTTACTGGACAAATATGCTTATTAATTATTATAATTGGTTATTGTCTGTGGATGGATATTGTTTAATCCTAAATAAGACAATGCTCATCCTTTAGTACCATATTTCATTTTATCCCTATTGTTTGTTGCATAGTGTTAAGTAAGAAACTCTTTCTCACTTAAATATATGGGAACAAAACTTTTATAAAATTATCATTCCTTTCTTTAAATTGTTTTGTAAAATTCCAACAATAACATACTTATTTAGCTTTAAAATTAAAGTTTTAAAAAATTTTCCTGAAAGCAAACAATTGGAAATTATTCATTTAAAGAAATGTATTACATAATAGCTAGTAATTTTTTAAAAAAATGTTTCTTTCCACATTCTAGAGGATAGACCTGTTAATACCAGCTATTGACAACCTAAAGTATAACGAACTTAAGAACCTGTCACCTGTGCAGTCAGCCAAAGTCCAGAGAGGTGAGGGGGAAGGGACTTATCTATATGGACGTAACTAGTTTCTTCTTCCATGCTCACATTTATGAAAAACCATTACTCAACAGGAAGATGTGTGATAGAGGGAAGCCAGGGCCATCATACTACTGGAAAGAACGTAAGAGTAGAGAATGACTTAACGTTGTCTCAGCAGTAACTTAATATTACATTAACACTTTTTTAACTTTGTCATTACAGAAATTGTGTGTGCAGAGTAGGGCCTCCTTTATCTAAGTCCATATCCATATTTAGAAGGATTACATATGTATATGTGCATATATCTTGAATATATATGTACATATGCATATGGATAACTTATTAATACATATTTAGTAAAATTATTGTATCAAAGAATAATAATAGACTACTTGCTTTTGTTTAATACTGTATTTTTGAAGGCTTTCTATATCAATATACACACTCTATGTTTTCTTGTCCATTTTATGTTACACTTTTCTCAAAACTGTCTTACAGTTTTCAGAATGCTTTTAGGCAAAATTAATATTATCATTCAAGACATCAGATGATTGTGATTTCTATAATTATTTCCCAGAGCAGCTTTCCCTTCATTTTTTAGATCACTAACTCACTTTTCGTCTCCCTTTTATGTATTTTATCATCAATTATTGTTAACTTGCAACTCTTCTTTTATTATCTTATTTTTTTTAAATTAGCTTTATGATTAATAAAGATAATTTTCCTGAACATTTATTTATCTTCTAGGATAATTTGTTTTCTAATAAGCATTCTTCATGTGTCTCACTTTTAGATTTGTTACTCTGTTCTTTTTTTCATATACAAGAAAGCACCAAACACTGAAGTTAATTTCAGTTAGTATTCTGTCAAGTTTTTCTTACTTTATATTTACGATAAATTCACATAAATATTATGAAAATGCATATAAATACCCCAGTTCTCCCTCCTCACACTTGTACATTTTTCTTTAAAAAAAGTGATACCCAGTAATGGGATGACTGGGTCAAATGGTATTTCTAGTTCTAGAGCGTTGAGGAATCAACACATTGTGTTCCACAATGGATGAACCAGTTTACAGTCCCGCCAACAGTGTGAAAGTGTTCCTATTTCTCCACATCCTCTCCAGCACCAGTTGTTTCCTCACTTTTTATTATTATTATTATTATTATACTTTAAGTTCTAGGGTACATGGTACATGTGCCATAACATGCAGCGTTTGTTACATATGTATCTGTTGCCATGTTATGGGTGCTACCACCCATCACTCGTCGCACCCATCAACTTGGTCATTTACATCAGGTATAATCCCCAATGCAATCCCTCCCCCCCCTCCCCTCCGCGCATGATAAGGGGCCCCAGTTGTGTGGAGTGGTTCCCTTCCCCAAGGGTCCAAGTATCTCATTGTCAGTTCCCACACTATGAGACACAATGCGGTGTTTGGTTTTCGTTCTTCTCGTGATAGGTTTGCTAAGAATGATGGTCCAGCTGCATCCATGCCCTACAAGGACACAACTCATCTTTTATGGCTGCATAGTATTTCCATGGTGTATATGTGCACATTTTCTTATCCAGTCTGTTCACAGATGGACCATTTGGGTTTGATTCCAATCTTTGCTATTCCCTGAATAGTGCCACAATAAACATACGTGTCATGTGTCTTATAGCAGTCATGATTTATAATCCTTTGGGTAGATACCAGTAATGGGATGGCTGGTCAATAGGGTACCTTCTAGATTCTAGATCCTTGGAGGAACGCACATCGAAACTGTTTTCCATAATGATTGAACTAGTTTACGAATCCCACCAACAGTGTAAAAAGTTTCCTATTTCCGCACATCCTCGTCCAGCACCTGTTGTTTCCTGACTTTAAAATGATTGCCATTCTAACTGGGTGAGTTGGTATCGTCATTGTGGTTTTTCGACAAACCTGAAAAAACACAAGAATGGGGAAAGGAGTCCCTATTAATAAATGGTGGCTGGGAAAATTGGCTAGCCATAATAGATATGAGGCTGAAACTGGATCCTTTCTTACTCCTATACGAAAATTAATTCAAAGATGATTAAGACGTAAATGTTAGACCTAATACCATAAAAACATACTAAGAAGAAACCTAGGTAGTTACCATTTCAAGGGCAAGGCATGGGCAAAGGACTTCATGTCTAAAACACCAAAGCAACGGCAAGCAAAGCAAAATTGACAAATGGATCTAATTAAACTAAAGAGTTTCTGCACAGCAAAGGAAAACTACCACCAGAGTGAACAGCAACCTACAGAATTTGGGAGAAAATTTTTGCAATCTACTCCATCTGACAAAAGGGCTAATATCCCAGGAACCTACAAAACAGCGGCCAGACCGTAGATCAGAAACGTCGAAACAACTTACACAAGAAGAAAACAAACAACCCACTAAAAGTGGGCAAAGCCCCATGAAGACCAGGACATTTCTCAAAAGAAACAATGCATACAAGCCAACAGTACACATGAAAATAGATGCTCATCAATCCACTTCCTCACTTTTTTAATGATCACCATTGCTAAACTGGTGTGAGATGTTATATCATCTGTGGTTTTGATTTGCATTTCTCTGATGCCAGTGATGACGAGCATTTCTTTCATGTGTCTGTTGGCTGTATGCATTCTTGCTTTTGGAAGTGTCTGTTCATATCCTTTGCCCACTTTTTGATGGGGTTGTTTGTTTCCTTGTAAATTTGTTTGAGTTCTTTGTAGGTTCTGGGATATTCCCACCCTTTTGTCAGATGACCTAGATTGCGACAATTCTCCCATTCGTAGGTTGCCTGTTCACTATGATGGTATGGTGTTATTTTAACGTGGCAGAAGCTCTTAATTAGATCCCAGCTTGTCAATTTTTGGCTTGTTGCCTATGTGCTTTTGGTGTTTTTGGACATTGAAGTCTTGCCCATGCCTATGTCCTGAATGGTATTAGCCTAGGTTTTCCTCTAGGGATTTTGTAGTTTTTAAGTCTAACATTTAAGTCTTAATCCATCTTGTAATTAATTTTGCAATAAGGTTGTAAGGAAGGGATCCAGTTCCCAGCTTCATGATGGCTAGCCAGGTTTTCCCCACACCATTTAGTTAAATAGGGAAACCTTTCCCCATTTCTTGTTTTTTGTCAGGTTTGTCAAAGATCGGATAGTTGTAGATGTGTGGGCATTATTTCCTGAGGGCTCTGTTCTGTTCCACTGGTCCTATATCTCTGTTTTGGTACCAGTAACCATGCTGTTTTGGTTACTGTAGCCTTGTAATATAGTTTGAAGTCAGTTAGCATGATGCCTCCCAGTTTTGGTTCTTTTGGCTTAGGATTATCCTTGGCAATCGCAGGCTCTTTTTGGTTCCATATAACTTAAAGTAGTTTTTTCCAATTCTGTGAAGAAAGTCATTGGTAGCTTAATGGGGATGGCAATGAACCCTATAAATTACCTTGGACATTATGGCCATTTTCACGATATTGACTCTTCCTACCCACAAGCATGGAATGTTCTTCCATTTGTTTGTGTTCTCTTCTATTTCATTGAACAGTGGTTTGTAGTTCTCCTTGAAGAGGTCCTTCACATCCCTTGGAAGTTGGATTCCTAAGTATTTTATGCTCTTTGAAGTAATTGTGAATGGAAGTTCATTCATGATTTGGCTCTCTGTTTGTCTGTCACTGGTGTATAAGAATGCTTGTGATTTTTGCACATTGATTTTGTATCCTGAGACTTTGCTGAAGTTATCAGCTTAAGGAGATTTTGGGCTGAGACAATGGGGTTTTCTAAATATACAATCGTATCATCTGCAAGCAGGGACAACTTGACTTCCTCTTTTCCTAATTGAATACCTTTCAGTTCTTTCTCCTGCCTGATTGCCCTGGCCAGAACTTCCAACACTATGTTGAATAGGAGTGGTGAGAGAGGGCATCCCTGTCTTGTGCCAGTTTTCCAAGGGAATGCTTCCAGTTTTTGCCCATTCAGTATGATATTGCCTGTGGGTTTGTCGTAAATACCTCTTATTTTGAGATACATTCCATCAATACCAAATTTATTGAGAGTTTTTAGTATGAAGGGCTGTTGAATTTTGTCAAAGTCTTTTCTGCGTCTATTGAGATAATCATCTGTTTTTTGTCTTTGATTCTGTTTATATGCTGGATACCCAAAATATTATAAATCATTCTGCTATAAAGACACATGCACACGTATGTTTATAGTGGCACTATTCACAATAGCAAAGACTTGGAACCAATACAAATGTCCATCAATGACAGACTGGATTAAGAAAATGTGGCACATATACACTGTGGAATACTATGCAGCCATAAAAAAGGATGAGCCCATGTCCTTTGTAGGAACATGTATGCAGCTGGAAACCATCATTCTCAGCAAACTATTGCAAGAACAGAAAACCAAACACTGCATGTTCTCACTCATAGGTGGGAACTGAACAATGACAACACTTGGACACAGGGTGGGGAACATCACACACACTAGGGCCCATGGTTGGGGGCCAGGGAAGGATAACATTAGGAGATATAACTAATGTAAATGGCAAGTTAATGGGT
The DNA here is from genome assembly GCF_001698545.2 of Rhinopithecus bieti. Lineage (NCBI taxonomy): Eukaryota > Metazoa > Chordata > Mammalia > Primates > Cercopithecidae > Rhinopithecus > Rhinopithecus bieti. The sequence goes on from NW_016803334.1 coordinate 1,088,351, forward strand.
GCAGCACACCAACATGGCACATGTATACATTTGTAACAAACCTGCACGTTGTGCACACATACCCTAGAACTTAAAGTATAATAAATAAATAAATAAATAAATATTAAACAAATAAAAAGTGATACACTAATTTGTCTTTGTGTACTTCGATAGAAGAAAAAATATAAACATTTTTAGCAGTAAATATTTCTTAGACCATTGAGATATCATTAAGTCACCCAGATGGCTTAGGTATGCTGTAATTTGTAAAATAGAGTCTTATAATACTAGCAAATTTTGGTAATTTCAAGATTTTTCTATATAATACTATTGTGAAGTTTTGCTGTATCCCTATGAGTGAACTGAACAAGTGATATTATTTCTCTTTAGGTGGCTCTTTATTTAATCTATTTATTGGAATTTGGAGACTTGTTTTCATTAATTTGTCTCATCTGTGTTTTTAATTTAGTAAAAGTAACATCTGAAAGCTATGTTGTAAATTACAAAACAGAACAAGGGGGACATGAGCTATCTGCTGCAATCTTATAATCTATATTATTTCCTTCCTGAGTAGTCATAAAATACTAATATTATCCAAATATTTACATTCTTTCTTATAGTATTTTTTCTTATATACTCTCTTACTAGTTTATCTTAATAAATGCTATGCGTATAATAGTAAGAATGCTTGTTCTGTATTTTATCAAATATATTGCCAAAATAATGTAGTTAATGTCAAAGAATAAGAGGCATAGGGTGGTAATTGTTGAGACATATGTTTCTCAGTAAAAAAATAAAGAGGAGGAGTATTTTTTCCAATTAAGTAAAGGTTTACGTAAGAGTATTTTCACTGAGTATCATGGCAAAGCTAGTGTGTATCACTCACTGAGCAAAGCAGGCCAAACTTACTTTTGTATTCTTCACTCTATACAAGTTTTTGTTCTAATATAAGTAGAGATCAATAGATTTATGAAAATGTTTCTTTTACAATAGTCAGTTTTAGTTTTTGTAAAGGTAAATGAGGCTGCTAAATATTAGTTTAAATGCTTATAATAGAAAATAAATCAGTTCTACTTAACAAGTGCATAAGCAGACCACCATTTTAGTATGTTTATACTTAATTATTTTCTTTTATTAATGCTGTGTATAATTACTAAGAGAAAGTATGGTTATAAAGTATTTATTTTATATATATCTTCATTATCAAAATGTACATTCTTGAGGCTATTTCCGGTTTAATAATATATAATGTCCTAGAACACTAAAATTATCCAGAAATGTATATAATATTTCACATTGCAAATGTTATTATTTTATGAGAACTTTTATAGCCTCTAATTCTGCTGCTCTTTTACTTTAATGGTTTTCTGTTACAGTAAATTTTGATGTGTGGTGAGACATACAAAAGTAAACATACATATTAGTTCTGTAAAATTAATTTACAATTCTTTAAAAGTATTATCACAATCTTATCAATTATGGAAAAATGAGTTTATAGTTTATGCCTCATCAGAAAGAAGGTTTCTCCTTAATACAGGAACAAATCAATTAATTAGGGCTTAGGTGAATGTTTGAAGAAAATAGAACTTTTCCAGTATGACATTATATAATGCTCAAGTAAAGCATAAAAATAAATAATGAGGCAAGCAGGAATTAGCACTGACAAGCAAAATGGGAGAAATTAGCACTGGTAAGGAAAGATCAGCAATTCATACACTATTAAATATGTGATATCAGATCAACATGCTATTTATTATTTTAGTCATTACTTGTAAATAATTTTCCAGATGAAACACTTTGGTCACGTAGTTGTTCTCATTGGATATGTGGGAATAGAGAAATAAATGAAGAGATAAAGCCTTTCTTCAAATCTCCAGTGATTACAGCATTATACATGTTAAGTCACTATGTGTCTATTCATGAGTTTATCCTGCTAATTTGTTGCGCTATTCATTTTTCAATCTCTAAAGGGCTTATCTTCACTCCCGGAAGAAACAATATTTAATAAATATTCTTAGAAGGTTCTAAATATTATTAAATGCATATATTGGAAATGATTGATTAGAATGAATGATTTTATAAGAATAGACATCCATATATTGATATCAAAATGTATTCCTTCATATAAAAGTGTCATCAGGTATATTTGGTAGCAGTGTAAAACGGTACAACCACTCATTAAAATATTTCCAGGTTTCTTAAGAAATGAAAATGCCCATATCTTATGACTCACAATTATACTTTCAGATATTTTGCCCAAGAGGATTAAAAATATATTTATGAAAAAGATTTGTATAAATTTCTGTGACAACTTTTTTCTACTAACCCCAAACTGAAATAACTCAGTTGTCGAGGAATAGATGTATGGATAAAGAAACTGTGTAATGTTTATAAAATTTAATATAACTTAGAAAAAGTAAGAAATGAAATAGTGATACATACAATATGATGAATCTTAAAATAATCTTGTTCAGATGGGAACAAACCAAGCAAAAAGAAATACATACTGTGTGATCCAATTAACATGAATTTCTAGAACAGATAAAACTAAACTGTGCTGATATAAATCAGGGTAATGATTTAACTAACTGTAATGAAGAGTTTACTAAAAAGCAGCAGGACAGAACTTATTGGGATGAGAGAAATGTTCTATATCTCAATTGAAATTAAGTTTACATTGATAGACACATTAGTTAAAATTCATCACCCTTCCTTCTTTCCTTCCTTCCTTCCTTCCTTCCTTCTTTCCTTCTTCCTTCCCTTCCTCCCTCCCTCCCTTTCTTCCTTCCTCCCTTCCTTCCTTCCTTCCTTCCTTCCTTCCTTTCTTCCTCCCTCC
>NW_016803334.1:1091507-1110998 GCF_001698545.2 Rhinopithecus bieti
TTCCTGTCTTCTTTCCTTCCTTCCTTCCTTCCTTCCTTCCTTTCTTTCTTCTTTTCTTCCTTCCTTCCTCCCTTCCTTCCTCCCTTTATTCTTTCCTTCCCTTCCTTCCTTCCCTCCTTCCTTCCTTTGTAATTAGTCATATAACCATTAAGCAAAAATAAGTGAGGCATCAGTCCCAGTAAGTTTCAGAAATTAGGTATATAGAGGGAATTAAATAAATATACTGAGGAAAACTGGAGCCAAATTTCACACTTGGAGAAAAATATTCATATGAAAAGGGCATATGCAAGAAAATAAATCCTGCAGTATTGGATTGAACTTGGAAGTGTAAATGTGAACTAATAGATTAGAAAACATAATTACAGATATAAAAGTCTGTGTATGTGTGTTTGCATGGGTGTACTCATGTATGTGCACATGAATGCATCTATTTTCTAACTTTATCCACTGACAGTCTTGGGACTAGCAAATCCCCAGCAAAAATAAGAATACCTCGAACTCAGACCTTAGTGGAACCACTATTCCTTGAAGAAGTTGATCTTAGGACTGGAGCAGGGAAAGAACTAGATAAGAGTGGAATATTTTGCCATAAAGGAAAGCAAAGAAATGCTCAAAGAATTAATGGCATATTACCAGGACATGGAAACCAGTTTGAAGAGGCTATACTGATTACTGGATGAACTGAAAAATTTGAGTGTCAAAATAAATAATGATCATGAGTACAGTATGTGTACAAGCACACCCCTGACATACATATACACCTTTATATTACATTGAATAAAATAAGAATCCACAAGAACACCATAGTATAAATGAATAAAAGAATGGGAGAAGAAAAATTGCATTACAGTAGTATGCCTAAAATAAACATAGAAACATTATAAAAATAGAAAATCGCCCTTGATAAGCATCATTACAATAATTAAATTCAGGTAAGTAATATCAATTGATGCTGAAAGGTAACTAGAACTTGAGTATGAAATAGGATATCTGCTGAGTCTCCATGTGTCTCCTCCAGACTGCTTACTTATTTACAAAGAAAAAGAAGCAATTTTACAGAAAAGAATCCTTGCTGATGTCACTTCAAGTAGTTACATCAAACATCACAAATAATTTGAAAAATTGACATCACATGGCAACTATTGGGATTCAGTGACACAAATACAGCAGTTTTCCTGTGATATTTATGCTGCGAAGGCATAATCTAAATCTCATCATGAGGTAATAGCAAATAAATTCAAATTAAAAGATAATCTAATATATAACTTTTCTATTATCTTCAAAAATATATAGGACATTAAGGCCAAGAGAGACTGAAGAATTGTCCTGGATCAAATGACATTGAGATTAAATGACATCCAGATTAAATGACATTGAGATTAAGTGACATCGAGATTAAATGACATCGAGATTAAATGACATTGAAGTGCAACAGATGATCTTGGGTTACACATTTTTGAAGTAAAATACATTACTGGTGCAGTATGAAGGATATATGAAATTTTTTAACTTTTCTTAATTTTTTACTGTAACTTTGAAATGAATTTAAAATAATTAGAAAAACAAACAGAAAGCAAGACAATATTAGACTGTGCTTCTTGTTTACAATCATGTTTTCGTGTATGCCTTATTGTAAATTATACCACATTATTATGTAAAACAAAAAGGCAGAGTAGCAGAGGTCATGAAATTAAAAAATCAAAGTGAACAAACAACTCACTGAAATAAATGTCAAATGCCCAATAAAAAATGAAAAGGGGTTGGGTGCCGTGACTTACGCCTTTAATCCCAGCACTTTGGGAGGTCGAGGTGGGCGGATCACGAGGTCAAGAGATCAAGACCATCTTGGCCAACATAGTGAAACCCCGTCTCTACTAAAAATACAAAATTAACTGAGCAGGGTGGCACGTGCCTGTAGTCACAGCTACTCAGGAGGCTGAGGCAGGAGAGTCACTTGAACCTGGGAGGCGGAGGTTGCAGTTAGCCAAGATCATGCCACTGCACTCTAGTCTGACTACAGAGTGAGACACTGTGTCAAAAAAAAAAAAAAAAAAAAAAAAAGGGGAAAGATATTCAACTTTACTTATGCTTAAAACAGTGTGTGTTAACATTTACTTGATTGACAAATATCTTCCAATTTAATAATATATCAAAATATGTATATTGCACCATATTGCAATATACAAAATACGTATATTGCACCATACATATGTATATAGGAGTCAGAAAATGAAAAAACAAAGTAAATTTCTAGCTCTATTCAGATGTTGCTAGTTTTTTACCAATTAACCTATATACCAATTAATTTAATACATAAATATATATATATATATAATATTGGTAGGTGTGATTTTTTCGTCAAAGTTTTGTGTACTTCACTTGAGTTCACTCGTTCTTTTCCAAACTACTACTTGTTGCTATTGAAAGACATCATTACTAATCTAGAAAGCATATCAGATGATTTGTCATCATTATATATTTTTCTAAGGGCCTAAGCTATTTCCATCCATTTCACAAATCCAATGCTCACGTTCAGGTGTGGATATTCTCATGTATGCACAATCACTTTAACTTTCACTAGATTCCAAGGCTCACACAATTTTCAATTTCTTACTGATGTGTTGGGTCTCTGGGGGGTTCACATGGTTTTCATGCAGCAGCTCAGGACCCCAGCAAAGTCACAGGACATCAGTCACCCTTTTCTGCTGCATAGGAGAAACCACCAGCTACTGATTTGTTAAAATGTAAAAACAGACAAGAACACCCTTAGGAGACAAAGGATAAGGTAGACTCATGAGAAGGCTGAGCAGCCTGTAGCAATCAATTCAGTTCCCAGAAGTTTCAGCTTTCTTTGATGATATTATTACCTGTTGCCCATCGCTAATACCTCACCTGAATCTGTTCTCTCTGAGTCTTTTGCTTTTCCCACATTCTTCTTTCTCACCTTCTCCCCATAAAAACCTATTCTGTATTCTGTGAATATTTTCTGCTGTGTGTATGGTTAGAATGTAGGTCTTGTTTTAGTGCACAAAGTTGAATTTATTATCATAAGACTAAGGCATATATCTCACTCTATTGCTTCTATTTTGTTTCTTCAGTGCTAGGGTTTTAAGATAAATCTATATTATTATGTGTATAACTAGCTAGTTGCTTCTGATACATACTATTTCATGACATGCCTTGACCACATTTCAATTATTCATTCTTCTAAGGATAGACAATAGGTTGTATAAGTCCTTGTACATACTTTCAATGGACTTATATGAAAATGTCTTGGGGGCATTTACTCAAACTTCAATTCCTGTATTAATAGTTATGTAGATTTATTTAACCAAGTGGAATCAACTGCTCTTAAGAGTAGCTACACCAGCAAAAACTCACAAGACTAGAATTGTTCTATTGATAGGGTTAATGAGATATCTAAGTGTTTTCACTCTCCTTTATCTTATTCCTAATACTTTACAAAATATCTTCATGTATTTCTTAGTTTATGAGCTCTCTCTTCTGTACATTGCCTGTTTGTCTCTTTGGCTCATTTTCCTATTTGGAGTGCTATCAACTGATTTATAGTCATTAGTATATTTTAGTAAAATCTCTACGTGCTAAATGTTAATCCTTATCAGTTTTATGCACTTTCTCCCTTTATCTTTTTGTCATAATATCTTGATTTAATGCCATTACTCTCCCATCTTTTTGTTTGCTTTGTTTCATGGCTAGTGCTTTCAAAATCTTGTTTAAGACATGCTTCATTGTTTCTTAGTAAAAATGATAGTTTTAACATTTTTTGTTTGTTAAATTTATGGTTTTATTTTTCATCAAGGTTTTAAACCATCTGGAGTCCACCTTTCTATGTGGAGTTAGGTAGAGATCCAAGTTTATTTTTCTCCATTTAAGGAGCCAATTTTCTCAACCTTATCGAATAAACAATCTGCTCTTTCTGCATGAATTTGTGATACCACTTTTATCATGCATTACATTTTTATATATCCATGATCATGACTCTGAGAAACATTTGGAGTTGGCAGTTGGTAAACTTTGTGATCTTGGGGAGGGGTGAAAATCAATGACTGTGAATGGTCAAGCCACAGTACTTTCCATCAATTTCATGCATGCATAGAATGTAGGTCCTGTCCTGATATTATTTCTATTGACTCTAATTGCTAAGATACAGTCAATTAAAAAGCAGTGGTACTAACACTATTTCTTCAAAAGTAGTCTCTCTCTTCTTCTTCAAGTAAAGTTTTGCAGACCCCAGACTACTACATACACTATTGCTAGAAAGGCTTCAGTTTCTCTAGAGCTTTCTCAAGGAGGTTGCATTTGTTGTTGTTGTTAGTTATTAGACTGTGCATTTCCCATTAGCTAGCATAGTTTCTACACGCTTACTTGTTTCAGCAGATTGAGTTTTCTGTTGATTTGGTATGAACTAGAAATTCCTCAATGATCTCTTCATACCTCATATTTCCTGACTTCTCCCAAACCATTCTCTTATGCCTTCTTTTGCTCTACATCCAAAGAGTTTCTCTTCTTAATTTATAGGAAACTAGCTCTTGTCAACCTTATTCTTTTGCAGGGTGAGGCCTTTGGAAATAGTTTTGTACTAGAATCATTCTTTGTGATAAAAAATCACAGAACTTGCCTACCTGATTAAATGGGAAACAAGAAAATAGAAAGTATGGAAAAAATAATATTTAAAAAGGCACTTTCTACACATATGATAATGGAAATTAAGAAAAGTTCATGCATCACACCAAAAAAGCCACATTTGATAACCTCCAATTCATGTATTTATGTAATGCTTTGTAATTTACAAAATGCTGTTAAATCCATTCACTCGTGGAAGGTTGACTAGTAGCATCTATCCACCTCACTAGTGTAGATATGTATTAGTCCAGTCTATCTCACAATGTAGGGTCAGTTGTTTTGATTCTCCAGGTTTTCATACACAGCAAGCTTTCTTTATTATCAACAATTTTCAACTTATCACATGCATGTACTGCTTAAAAATATTTTCATTTTAACTAACAAAAGTAGTTGGCTCTCCCTTATCACATTATTTTACTTAGCTACCAATTATTACGCCCTGAGGAAGAAAAACTAATTGTATTATTAGCTTAGGTATAACATAACTAGAAAGTTAAACTTACTACAGAAAATCATCTCATATAAATTCCTTTAAAATTGACTGTACTTTTAGATTATTCATGCCTCTGTTTCTCTTCAACAGCATGGGTAAGTGAAAGTTGATGAAATTGCTAAATTGAGTTCTTCAGAACAGGAAACTGAAAACTTTCCAGGAAGTTAACATTTTTCTTGATTGAAGATCAAATCATTTATTTTAAGGGTAGTCTCTTCACAGTATCACTCCAGAGCATTTGAACTGGGGGTTTCAAAATCACAGTTTGAAGTTTCTCATCTCGTCAACTCTCACATCGGAGCTAGGGTCAAACATATTGAAGTTATGAAACAATATAGTCTAAACTAAAACCAAAGGATTTAAAAAAAAAAGTAGAAAGTCAACTAAACGCAATTTTATTTTTTTCCTGCTTTCAGACTTTTAAACTTTAAGGAGAGTGACGTCTTCTGAAATCTTTGTATTTTGTTACATAATTGTCTCTTTTTTTTAAGTCGTATAATTCCCTGTTTATATGATACAATTATTTGATGATTTTGACGTAATTACATGACTTTTTTTTAAATGCCAATTAAGTACATAGAAATGACTGATTTGTTGATTGACAGGAAAATTTGAGGACTTGGTTTTTATGCTGTATAGACAATCAGATTATAGTTTTCTGTATTGGTTAATTTGATATTTGAAATATGCTCAAGTATATCATACATTCTGCCCTAGTTTACAAAGAATTTCAATAACCTAAATCATTATTGTATTCCATTGTTTAATGAGTAGTAATACTCGAATGCAAATCCCCTTTTGGTAGTTTCCTAAAGAAATCCCTCTGATAATACATCTTCCATTGAGGAGCTTTCCTTAACGCTATAAGGGGTTGACTTATGGCAAATTCTGGAGGACACTTTTCCACAAATTTCTTCAGGCAGCAGCCCTCTGAATTTGCCACTCAGTGGCCAAGGCTGTGCTTCCTCAACAAGGTCTGGATCTTGTCCTGGAGTATCGTCTTCCATGGGTGTTCTATCTCAGCTCTAAGTGTAGTAGCTGCACGTCAATATGCTATTCCTGGGTTCTTTAGAGTTCTCTTTACTTCTCAGTAGCCAATTCCTCATTACTCCAATCCCTTACTATAGTCAATAGTTCTTTATATTAAACTCTTCAAATTATTGTGTGGTTTCTACCTCATAGAGTTTGGATCCTGACTAATATGCATGGAGATGATGGCAGAGTGAGGCTGAGCAAGATGACCACTTCCTGCTTAATGCTCACAAATAGAGAGATTGACCTTAAAAGAAATAAATGCTAATAGAGGCTATTCTCATAGAAACTATAATCGTTAAGGAAGAATGATGGTACTTAAAATGGAGAGGGAAGAAGACAGGGGCCAATATCCTCAATTAATGTGATAGAATAAACAGATGTTCAGAAAATAACAATGATGATCAAAACACAGGGAAACTCACAGGGATGAAGACTAGCCATTTACGTTAAATAAGAGTCTTTTCATAATTTTACCTCAGAATATTTAAATGTGATAGCAAGCACCCAAAGAACATGCGGATTTTATGAGTGTGAAACTTAAATTTTGAAACTAAAACTAAAGAGTTGAGAAAAACATGTTTACTAATTTCCCCTTTTTTACACACTTGTTATATGCAATTAAGTGAATATGAGATTGTCTCCTAAAAATAATTTCAGGGAAACTGGTCTCCTAGATTAATAGCCAAAATTCATTTACTAGTTTATATATTTTTTTACTCTAAAAGAGTGCTCTATTTTAAATCATTAAATCATTATTTGTTTAGTAAAAGAATTTAGCTAACTTTTTTTAGGTCTACAATTGCTACGCATTTTTGGGTAATGTCCAATAACCTTGGATATGTAATTAGAACAGATGGCAATATAAACAAAATGATAAATTTCTAGCTACCTAGGCCCAACCGCTAATAAATTTAGCATATATTAATATAATTAATTTTTAGATTTTAGTTGAGCATAGTCATGGACAATATTTTGATCACTTAAAATTACATAGTTAATTATAAATGCACAGCATTATCTGGTATAGCTTTTACATATTATCAAACTTGTATTTAACTGCCAAACAATTGTAAAAGACAAAATATGAATAGAATATCTATAAAGTGCCAGATCACAATAAGAAGTAGTTTCTACAGTGTATTCTGAAATTTAAAAAAATTCTGGCTAATATTTAATATTAATTGAATTTTTAAAAATCATATGATTTGTAAAGCAAATCAAAATCTCTTGTGAACAATTAAAAATTACTATTCCCAATATTTTTATTGTCATAAAATTAAAAAGCTCGTTTTTTAAAAAAAGTTATTCTTTTCAANTTTATAAAACAAATCACTTTAAAGATTTTTTTATTATTCAGTCCTTGCCTTGTACTTCAATTTTTTCTGTTTCCTCTTTAAGGGTAATAATTGACCCACCATTCCCAGCCCAATGGATGGGACTCCCTCCAAATCATAAAAAGAACTTTCTCAGAACCCACCTATCATGAAGTCCCAAACTGCATTCATTCTTGTATGGTGGTTCAACAATTAGTCTTCTACTTTAGAAGATGTAATTTCTATTTTAAAATATAGTTTTGACATTTCCCAGTAAGATAGTGTGCAGTAAAAGAGGTGTATGTATCATCTCTATATTTGTAAATAATTAAACAATTCATAAATATGCACTACTCTGGAAATTAGATGAGAACTAGATGAAGGGGTAAAAAATAAATATCTTATAAGAGGCTTGTGAAGATGTAATGGCTAAGGAGAAATATGAGTTAGAGTTTTCTGTAGGCAAAGTCAAGGGAATACGAAACTGTATAACATATAATTATTATTATATTATCTAAACAGATGCTTCTTTTCAGAAAGAAGATTAGAACTTAACAGAGAAACCTTTTTGATTTTTGATCCTCTAATGGGGAATTTTCATTTCTATGATCAAGCAGATAATGAGATACCCAATTTTGTGTATAGAGTTTACTGGGCATGACCTAAGACTTTTGGATACCTGTGTATCTTGAAACATTTAGGCTACTGACTATATTATACAAGGATGATGGAAAAATAATTTAAAATGTTTTATATATATTAGTGCTTCAAAATTATTGCATACAATTCTTTGTAATAAGGAAGTAAGGGTATTTGCTTTTTTTTCAACTTTCCTTTTGGATGCTCCTAGCTCTGTCAGCAAAACCACCGAGCTCTATCAGCAAAACCACCGAGCTCTGTCAGCAAAACCACCGAGGAAGGCTAAACCACCAAGCTCTATCAGCAAAACCACCGAGGAAGGGACGAAGGCAAAATTCTGAATTGTCTCCCAAGACTCTTATGTTTTGGTTTACACCCCTGGATTATCCCCTCCCTTTGAATGTAGGCAGAATTAAAATGATTTCATAGATATAGTTAAGATCCCAAATTAGTTGACATTGAGATAATATAAAAGGAGTTTATCTTGGGTAGAGCTGATCCAATCAGGTGAGTCTTTAAAAGAAACTGGAGGCCAGGTGTGGTAGCTCACACCTATAAATCTCAATACTTTGGCAAGTCGAGGCAGACGGATAACTTGAGGCCAGAATTTCAGGCCCAGTGTGGCCAGCATGGTGAAACACCATCTCTGCTAAAAATATAAAAAAATTAGCTGGGCCTGATGGTGCATGCCTGTGATCCCAAGTACTTGGGAGAAGGAGAATTGCTTGAACCTGGGAGACAGAGGTTGCAGGGAGTTAAGAACCCAGCACTGTACTCCAGCCTGAGTGACAGAGCGAGACCCTGTCTCAAAAACAAAATAAAATTAAAATAAATAATAAATGAATACATAAGTAAATAAAAGGAACTAGTCCTTTACTAAGGGAAAATATTTAAAGTGTGAGAGAAACGATGGGAGTGGGGGTCATGTGGCAAGAACCAGAGTGTGATGACTGGAAACTGAAAGCTGTCTCTTGTTCACAACTATTATAAGGAAAAAAAAAAAAAAAAAGGGTGTGTTCTCACTGCTATGAGGGAGCTAAAAATTTGATCTCATGGACATAGAGAATAGAACAATGGATGCCAGAGACGGGGTAGGAGGGGAGTGGTGGATGAAGATAGGTTGGTGATATGGTTTGGCTCTGTGTCCCCACCCAAATCTCATCTTGTAGTCCTCATAATTCCCACATGTTGTGGGAGAAACCCAGTGTGAGATGACTGAATTATGGGGGCGAGTCTTTCCCATGCTGTTCTCGTGATAGTGAATTGGTCTCACGAGATGTGATGGTTTTGAAAATGGGAGTTTTCTTGCACATGCTGTTTTTTTGTCCTGTTGCAATCCGTGAAGGCTATGACTTGCTCCTCCTTGCCTCTCACCATGATTGTGAGGCCTCCCCAGTCATGTGGAATTGTAAGTCCAATAAACTTCTTCCTTTTGTAAATTTCCCTGCCTCAAGTATGTCTTTATCAGCAGTGGGAAAATGAGCTAATACAGTTGGTTATAGGTAAAACACAGTCAGATAGAAGAAATAAATTCTAATGTTTGATAGCTGACTAAGATGACTTAGCAACAATATTATGTATATTTCAAAGTAACTAGAATAGGAAACTTGAAGTGATACCAGCCCATACAAATGGTAAACATTCAAGGTGAAAGATACTTCACTTACCCTGACTTAATCATTACACATTCTTAACATGTAACAAACACTTATATGTACCCCGTACATATGTATGTTATTATATATTATTAAAATAAAATTTATAAAACTGAAATAAAATTAAAAAGAATTGAGAATATCAGTCACATAACAGCAAGGAAACAATTCCTTCCAACAACCTGAGAAAGATTTCTCTTGAGAAAAAGAACATACCTAGTCAACACTTAATTTCAGCCTTGTTGGATCCTGAACAGAGGACCCAGTTCAAATTTGTCGGGCTCCTGACCCATGGCAAATCTTAGATGATAAGTACTATATATCATGTGGCTTTGTGTTGATTTCAAATCATGGATGTGTTTGGGCTAAACAAGTTTTGTATCATTTTTGTTTCTGGTTATGGTAAGTCACAGAACTATGCTAGTAAACAGACTAATTCCTAAATAATCCTAACCAAAACTCTCAATGCATTTTTCTGTGTATTGGCAGAAATTGATATTTCACAAATACATAAGAAGTAATTGATTTTGTAAGTAGAAAGTTTTTTAAGTAGTTGATATTTCCTAAAACTATTTTTATTTAATGCGTTTTATACTACTTTCTCTGCTGAACTGTTAGGAAAGCATTAACTCACAAATGTTAATAAGCAAATAAAATGGTGGATATAGTTTTAATGTGAAAGGAAAATAACTAGACACAGTCTCAAGGAGTAGATATATCACACGATTATAATTGAAATAATTCTAAATAAAGTCTAGATGCTTTATCATTTGCTTACTTACTTTAATATTTATTCACATCTTAGTGGATAAGTTTAGTATTAAATCTTACATACTTAAGATAAGTAATACTAAGGCTATTATGAAACATTATCTTTACTGAGATTACAAGCTATCCTATATTTGGTTTACTCTTCTCTTTTCAGTAACTTCATATATAAGATTGCAGTCATATAAATTAAAAGAAAATCATGAAATACAATTCCTGATAGATTAGTTAATATATTAATGGTACACAATGTTATACAACGATTTTTGAGTAACCGTACTGATAATAAACAAAACCACCATAAAATGGTATGTTAGAACTTTCAAAATAAAAAAAAATGCAATTTTTAATAAAATCAAGTACTGCTAAAGTTCAAAAAACTAAGTTACATACAATAATCTTATCAAGTCAACAAATGCCTTAGTAAAGTAATTGTCAGAAAGTCATACAATTTCATCTAATTACTTATGCCTTAAGTATCTGTAAATGTGACATAATACTAGAATGCCTTGTATATACATAATTTACTAACTCTTCAAGGTAACTAGTAAACTGTCAAGGAAAAAAGAATAACAATCCAAAGTAAGAAGATATTAAGAGACATAATTACACCTAATCTTTACTATAATGGAAATCGCTATTCTCTATAATCCTAAGGAAGCATACCAAAAGGGCTTTTTATTAATAACTTAATAAATAAATATTGCTCCTGACAATACCACCAGTCTGGGGGTGCGATAGGACAAGTAAATGATAATATGTCATATTTTCTATAGCTCTGCTCTTACCACTTATTATCATTGGGTTTTGTCCAAGTCTCATGCTTAATAAAGGTTAAAAATTCTGGAAAGAGATTAAAACCTTTCGTTTTTCCAGTTTCTGTAATTTTCCCTATCTTCCTTCTATCTGTTGTATTGATTGAATCATCTAAATTATCTGTGTGCATAAAGACTCTATTGCCTTACAATGAGACCGTGAAGCACAATCCTATGTTCTGCTTCCTCTAAATCATGCATTCTGAAATACAATGTTTACTCCCTACTTTGTATTCCCTATTAGTCCTGCACTAAAGCCAATGACGCATTTACCCAGATGTTAGTTCTATTGTATAACCAAAATTGTGCAAGTCTTATAGGAATATGGGAGAGGCTGTTGTGCAAACAAGTATCATTGGCATTGAAGTGGTGATGAAACTGAAAGGGTGTTAGATGTTATACCAGTCACGATTCTCTAATTGCAAATAATGGAAACCAAATTCGTGTATCTGAAGTTGTGAAGAGGAAGCGGAGATAATCCTTTCAGCAAGTCAGCACTAAATTGACACAGCTTAAAGAAAGGTTATAGTCTTTTACTTGCCCTTTTTATATTCTGTGTTTATCTTGGTGATTGAGGGCAGGAGATGATAATTGGTGACACAGGTAATAATATGTATAACGTTCACTGAAACTATACTGTTTGAAGAAGCATTTTCAGGGAAGAAAGAGTACATTGAACTTAATTGTTATGTAGGGAGAAAGGAAACAACTAAACAAATGTGTGAGTAAAATGTATGAACAAATAATCATAAAGAATAGCAGGGACAATATAGTAAGTAAAATCAAATGATGCAATAGGTCACTCTAGGTTTATTAGATACAATTACAAAAATAAATTATTTATTTATAGTCTGGAAAGTTTAAATAACTAAAATATTGGTCTCTTAAGACAGAAAGAAATTATGAAACACCAATCTAATAATATTAATATCACATTTGAAATATCTTGTATGTTTATTGTTCTATTTAAGTATCCTGCTTCTCCTTTTTTTATATTTTGTTACCATTTTAGGAATAAAAAACTTCTTAAATTTTGTTTTAAACTTGTTACCAACAGTAGGCATCTTTCTAAACTGAATTCCAGTGATCCCTGCCTCTTTTTGATATTCATGCTCTGGTATAATCACATGCCCTTGAGAGTGACCAACACCTAATGCATTGCTGACAATAGCAGAAAAAGACAAAAGTGATTAGATGTCACTTCTGAGATTTATTAGAAAGACTATATTCTGGGCATAGTAGCTCAGGCCTGTAATCCCAGCACTTTGGGGAATAAAGGCAGGGGATCACTTGAGCCCAGGAGTTTGAGAGCAGCCTGGACAACATAGCAAGACTCTGTGTGTACTAAAAATAAATAAATAAACAAAAAATTAACAAAGCGTGGTGTTGTGTGTGTATAGTACTAGATATTCTGGAGTCTGAGGCAGGAGTATTACCTGAGCCTGGGAGGTGGAGGCTGCAGTGAGCCATGATGGAGCCACTGCACTCTAGCCTGGGAGACAGAGCGAGACCCTGTATCAATCAATCAATCAATCAATCAATCAATCAATAAAAATAAAGGCTGTCTTCAGTCTTGTTCCTACTCTCTTTCTAACTCTTCTTGCTTGCTTGTTGCTTATTCTAATGAAGAAAACATCCGTGTTGTAAGGTATCCCATAGAGAATCTCATGGCGAAGGAAACAGAGTAAGGCCACTGAGTGACAATCAACAAGAAGCTGAGGCACTAGTCTAACCTGGGAAGAAAGGTATCTTAACAGCAAGTTACGAGCATTGATGAAAATCCTCCCTCACTTGAGGCTTCATATGATTTCAGTACTAGTTGGCACCTTCGTCACAGCTCTGAGAAAAACTTATATATATTTAGGGTGTAGAATGCGATTTTGATATATGTAAATATTTTAAATGATTCAATCAAGCTAGTAAACATCCACATCTCATGTACTTGCTATGCTTTTTGTGATGAAGACATTAAAGACCTACTTGCTTAGCAATTCTCAAGAATATAATGCATTATTAATAACAATAGTCACCCTGCACAAAATAGATCTTCAGACATTATTCTATCTTTCTGAAACTTAGTGTACTTTGACCAACATCTTTCCATTCCTCTGATCCTTCTCCTACTCTACCCTTACCCCTGGTAATTACTGTTCTACTCTCATCTTCCACGAGTCTGACTTTTTCAAATTCCACACATATGTGAGATTATGCAATATTTGTCTTTCTCTGCCTGGCTTATCTCACTGAGAAAAATGTAATGTAGTGTCCTCCAGTTTTATCTACGTTTTTGCAAGTGATAGGGTTTTCTTCTCTTTTGAGTCTGAAAAGAATTATATTCCACTGTGTATGTATATGTCTGCATTTTCCCCCATTAGTTACAGTTCTGCTTTCTGTGTTTCTTCAGTTACTGACAGTGCTATGGTTTGCATACAGTTTTCCCCACCAAAACTCATGTTGAAGTTAACTGCCAATCTAACAGTGTTGGGAAGTAGTGCAGCCTTTAAGAGGTGTTTGGATCATAAGGAATCCTCCCTCATGAAGGTATTAAAACAGTCTTGTAGTAGTAAATGAGTTCTCACTCTCCTGAAGCTGAGTTAGTTACCATGACAGGTGGTTGTTATGAAGCAGATTATCTCTCCTGTTTGGTCTCTTTGCACACACCAATTCTCCTTCTGCTTCTCCGTCATGTTGTGATGCAGGATGAGGCTTTTATTGGAAGCAAAACAGATACTGGTGCCATTCTCTGGATTTTACAGCCGTCAGAATTTTGAGCCAAGTAGATCCCTTTTATTTGTAATTTACCTAGCCTCAAGTGTTCTGTTACATCAACACTAAAGAGAATAAAATACATGGTCAACCAGGATTTTAAAATATTTTTAAAAATTCAGAAACAAACAATTTATAAGTTTCAAATTGAGCACCAATTTGGGTAGCTGGTAAAATCTCATGCGGTCCCACCCTTTCTTGCCCGGGTCATGAATGATAACTTTATGCAGTGTATCCACACTGTATATGCTCCCTGCCAACTATTCTATAGGTAAAAAAAAAACATAGTATTTGGGGTTTGATATGATCTACAGTCTCAGGTATCCACTAAGGAGCCTGGAACATAATTCCTGCAGATAAGGGAGATAAGGCTGGACAACCATATATATAGTACACTCCCCTACACACATATAATATGCCATTAAATTAGATAACCTAGAAGAAATGGATACATTCTTAGAAACATATACCTTACCAATACTGAATCATGAAAAATTAGAAAATCTGGACAGACTAATAACTAGTAAAGAGTGAATCAGTAATCAAAAGCTGCCAAAAAAGAGAAGCCCAGGACCTGAAAGCTTCACTGCTGAAGTCTACCAACCATTCAAAA
Source organism: Rhinopithecus bieti (assembly GCF_001698545.2). Lineage (NCBI taxonomy): Eukaryota > Metazoa > Chordata > Mammalia > Primates > Cercopithecidae > Rhinopithecus > Rhinopithecus bieti. The sequence goes on from NW_016803334.1 coordinate 1,106,249, forward strand.
AACAACAAACACTAATATTTCTTAAGTATTTTCAGAACATTGAAGAGGAGACAATACTTCCAAGCTCATTTTACATAATCAACACTACCCTACTTCTAAAGCCAGAAAAGGATACTACAAAAAAGAAAATTAAAGGCTAATCTTTCTGGTGAACAGAGGTACAAGTCTTCAACACAATACTGGTAACCACATTCAATAACACATTAAAATAATTATCCACCATGATCAAGTGGGATTTATTCTTTCATGCAAGAGTAATCAACATATGAAAGGAATAAATGTGATACATCACATTAATAAAATTAAGGATATAAATCATATGATCATCTCAATAGATACAGAAAAAGGAATTGACAAAATTCAACACTTTTTTATTTAAAAAACTTATAAGAAATTAGATATATAATAAATATATTTCAATATAATAAAGGTCATATATGATAAATTAGTAGCTGATATTGTATTGCACAGTGAAAAGCTGTAAACCTATACTCTAAGATTAGAAACAAGGCAAAGACGCCCACTCAAGCCGTTTCTATTCAATATAGTACTGCAATTCCTAGCCATAGGAGGTATGTAACAGAGATAAAAAGTATTCAATTTTGAGAGAAGTAAAATTATCTCTGTTTGTAGATGGCATGAATTTATATATAGAAAATCCTAAAGATTCCATCAAAAACCTAATAAAATAAATAAATTCAATAAAGTTGAAGCATACAAAATCGACATATAAAAATCAATGGCAATTTTATACACTAAGAGCAAACTATCCAAAAAGTCAAGAAAGCAATCATACTTACAATAGCATCAACAAAACCTATAATACTTAGAAATAAATTTAACCAAGGAGATGAAGCATTTGTGCAATGAAAACTGAAAATCACTGATGAAAGAAATTAATGAAGACACAAACAAGTGGAAAGACATCCCATGTGCATGAATTGGAAGAATTAATACTGTTAAAATGTCCATACTACCCAAAACAATCTGCATATTTAATGCAATCACAATGACAAAGTTACAATGACATTTTCATAGAAATGGAAAAAAACTTCTAAACTCTGCACAAAACCACAAAAGACCTGGAGTAGACAAAATGATTTTGGACAAAAAGAATAAAGCCAGAGGCATCACACTACCTGATTTAAAATCATACTTCAAGGCTATAGTAATTAAAGCAGTATGGTACTGGCATAAAAACAGACATTTAGGCCAATGGAATCAAGAGAGTCAGAAATAGATCCAAATATTTACAGTCAATTGATCTTCAGCAAAGGTGCCAAGGACATAAAATTAGGAAAGGACAAGTTCCTTAATAAATGATGTTGGAAAACCTGAATATTCACATTGGGAAGAATAAAAATGGATCTTTATCTCACACCATATTAAAAAATCACTCAAAAAGGGTTAAAGACTTAAACAAAAGACCTGCAACTCTAAAACCACCAGAAAAAAAATCATAAGGGACATAGATCTTGGCCTTGGTCTAGGCAATGAAGTTTTGGCTATGACCCCTAAAAGACAGACAACAAAAACAAACATGGACAAATCAGATTATATCCAACTAAGAAGCACACCAAAGGAAACATTAACAGAGTAAAGAGCCTCCTATGTAATGATAGAAAAGTTTTGCAAACCATACATCTCATAAGAATTAATATCCAAAATATATTAGGAACTGAAATAACTAAATAGCAAAAAATAGAAATAATAAATGTAATAAACGGGCAAAACACCTGAATAGACATTGCTTAAAAGAAAATATTTAACTAGTCAACAAGTATATGAATAAATGGTCAACATCTCTATTCATCAGGGAAATGCAAGTTAAAATTGCAATGAAATACCACTTCCCACTTGTTAGAATGGCTATTATCAAAAAGACAAATGATAACATGTGTTGGATACGATGTGGAGAAAAAGGAAGCTTTGTAAACTCTTGGTAGGAATGTAAGTTAGCAAATCCATTATGGAAACCAGTATAGAGGTTCCTCAAAAACCTCAAAGTAGCACTACAGTATGATACAGCAATCCTGTTTCAGGACACATATCCCAAAAATATGGTATCAGTATGTTGAAAATGTATCTGTACCCACCCTGTTTCTGAATTGGTATTCATAATAGCCAAGATGTGGAATCAACCACATATTTATCAGTTAGTAAATGAATGAATGAAAAATAGTGCTACATATGCACAATATAATATTAATAAGGCCAAATAAAGAGGGGAGTCTTTGTTATTTGCAGCAGCATCATATTGTTTATACACGTTTCTAGTAAACAGCCTTCATGAAGTTCTTTTTTTTATTATTATACTTAAAGTTCTGGGATACATGTGCAGAACGTGCAGGTTTGTTACATAGGTATACACATGCCATGGTGGTTTGCTGCACCCATCAACCCATCATCTACATTAGGTATTTCTCCTAATGCTGTCCCTCCCCAAGCCCCCCACCGCAATACAGACCCCATGTCCATGTGTTCTCATTGTTCCATTCCCACTTATGAGAATATGAGGTGTTTGGTTTTCTGTTCCTGTGTTAATTTGCTGAGAATGATGGCTTCTAGCTTCATCCATGTCCCTGAAAAGGACATGAACTCATCCTTTTTATGGCTGCATAGTATTCCATGGTGTATATGTGTCACATTTTCTTTATCCAGTCTATCATTGATGGACATTTGGGTTGTTGCCAAGTCTTTGCTACTGTGAATAGTGCCACAATAAACATACATGTGCTTATGTCTTTATAGTAAAATGATTTATAATCCTTTGGGTGTATACCCAGTGTATTGGGTATTGATTGTTGAGTCAAATGGTATTTCTGGTTCTAGATCCTTGAGGAATCGCCACACTGTCTTCCACAATGGTTAAACTAATTGACACTCCCACCAACAGTGTAAAAGTGTTCCTATTTCTCCACATCCTCTCCAGCATTTGTTGTTTCCTGAGATTTTAATGATTGCCATTCTAACTGGCATGAGGTGGTATCTCATTGTGGTTTTGATTTTCGTTTCTCTAATAACCAGTGATGAAGAAATTTTTTTTCATATGTTTGTTGGTGGCATAAAGTCATCCTTTGAAAAGTGTCTGTTCATATCCTTCACCCACTTTTTGATGGGGTTGTTTGTTTCTTTTCTTTTAAATTTGATTAAGATCTTTGTAGATTCTGGATATTAGCTCTTTGTCAGTTGAATAGATTGCAAAAATGTTCTCCCATTCTGTGGGTCACTTGTTCACTCTGATGATAGTTTCTTTGCTGCGCAGAAGTTCTTAAAACAGTGTGTGTCTTTTTAATAAAACAGCCCATTCACTTTTAAAGCAACGAATAAGATTTAATACTTTAATATTATATTTTCAGAAAAGATGGTAAGATTTACAGTTTAAAATAATAGAACAAAGGTGGAAAGAAAAGGCAAGTGGCCACAATCTTTTACAAGCATTTTCATGCCATGTTGTCAGAAAATATAATTTGGTGTAAGTTCCTACTTCCTTATGTAGCCACTTGCTTTGTTTACTACCTCAGTTGACTCTTGGAGTAAGAAATATTTCCAGTGAGTATCCATACTTTGAAAAACTTTAAGAACACTTTAAAATGTTGCTCTGTTGAAAGCATCTCTTACATAAAATTGTATTTTAATTAATAAATTTCTACTCTTTTTATTATTAATGCTAGATTCACTGCAATATGAATAAGTGCTATGTTTCATTTCTGTTTTAAAAAATTCTGTGGCTACTCTTATGACTTATTAAATTGCCGATATTTGCTCAAAGATATTTATTATGCAAAATGGCAAGCAAGAATCATAGAAAGAATAATATAGTAAATGTAATATTTAATAGTTATTAACATTTACCATGTCTTATGTATTTTTTTCTGTAGTGTTAGATACAAATATATACATACAGGTACAGAGATAAATAAATAGCATAACAATTACATATGTAACTTACTATTTATTTGGAACTTGTTAGAAAATGATTTGAAAAATATTACTGACATCATAATATTTCATCACTACTTCTTTAGCATGCATCTATTTTTAAAAGGTACAGTATCCTGTATTCACATTATCAAATATAAAACTACTGAAGTAACATTTTCTCTCTTCATTGATAGTATGATTCTATACTCGTAAAACTCTAAAAACTCCGCCAAAAGGCTCCTAAAACTGATAAATGACTTCAATAATGTTTCAGGATACAAAATCAACATAGAAAAATCAGTAGCATAGGTATACATTAATGATGTTCAGGCTGAGAGTCAAATAAAATCAAACTCAGCAATAGAAAACCAAATACCACATCTTCTAACTTACAAGTGGGAGCTAAACTTTGAGTACACATGGACAAAAAGATGGTGACAATAGTTACAGCAGAATACTAGAGGAGGGAGAGAGGGAGGGGAGTGTAGGTTGAAAAAGTACTGATTAGGTACTATGCTCTCTACCTGGATGACAGAATTTGTACCCCAAACCTCAACATCATGCCATACATTCATGTAACAAGTCTTCATTTAAAAAAATCACCTAGGTCCCAGTTTGTTCATTGCTGTAGAGGTACCATTGTTCTTGCATGTATCAATGAACAACTCTAGGAAATATATTTTAGTTAAAATAATTCTGCCTTTATGTTTACATTTCCAATCAACATAACAAAGTTCATTCTTTTTTTAAGAATTTTATGTTATTATATTTCAAAATATTGATTCCAAATAATGCCATTTGGATGTTATGTTTTATTATATATATA
>NW_016803334.1:1111295-1115857 GCF_001698545.2 Rhinopithecus bieti
TATATCAGTTTAATATTATTTTATATATACATGCATATATATTTACATACCTGAATAAATTCAAAATTTGAATAACATAATAAAATTACTAAGAGCAGCTTATTTACGTTTTTTGTTTGTTAAGAATATACATACCTTGAGGAAGGGTATAGGATTAGTAGCTAATAACTAAGGTTACAGGGTTTTATTTTGATGTGGTGAAAATGTTATAAAATAGTGTAATGCTTGCACGTATCTGTGTATATATTAAAAACCATTGAGTTGTATACTTTGGGTTAATTGTATAGTATGTAATTATATATCAATAAAACTGTTGAAATACATCCTTTACATTCTTGCTCCCTTTGAAATCAGGCAAATTTATTTTTAATTTTTAATATTGAGTTTTGAGAATTCTTTATATATTCTGGTCTAAGTTCCTTATCTGATATACTATTTGCAAATGTTTTCTCGCATTGCATGCGTAGTCTTTTCACTTTCCTGATGGTGGCCTTAACTTTTAAATGTTGATGAAGTACAATGATCTGTTTACCCATAGTCATTTATGCTTTTGGTGTAGTATAAAATATCCACTAAACCAAAATCATAATGATTTACTCCTATTTATTCTTGTAGGAGTTTTAGAGTTTTAGCTCTTACATCTATGATCCATTTAGAATTTTTTTTTTTACAGGATGTAAAGAACATGTCAACATTATTGTGTTGCACATGGTTATTCAGGTGTCCATGCACCATTCCTTTCTCATTGGATTATCTTGGCATGCTTGTGAAAATCAATTAACCATTAATCTAATTACTTACATTAATGGTCTAATTAATTAATTTCTTGGCTCTCAATTTCATTCCATTGATCTATACATCTACCTTTATTCCAATATCATGTTGTGTTGATAACAGTAGCTTTGTGATAAATTTTGGAATTGGGAATTGTCAGTTTCTAACATTGCTCTTTTTCAAGATTTCTTTCACTATTTTGAATCCATTGTACATGCATATTGTCAGATCAGCTTATCAATTCCTGCCAAAAAAAAGGCTAACTAGGATTTTGACAGGGATTATATTAAATTTATACATCAATTTGGAGAATATTGTCATCTAAATAATAAAGTCTCTCATGATTTTTTAATATGGGATATCTTTTGTTTATTTATGTCTTCTTTCATTTCTTTCAAAAACGTCTTTTAGTTTGCCATTACATTTTTCAGGGCTTTTCTGGCTTGGAGTAGTAGATTTCTCAGGCATTTGCATTGTATCTTCCAGAGAATATTTTTTGCCTTGGAGTTATAGCACCCCTCTTATATTTTCAATACTGGTTTAATCACATTTTTATTTTTTATTTCTCATAGAAATTTTAGTGGAAAGAGACATGAAAGTGTATGTACGTTTTGTCATGATGAACCAGAATGCTTTTATTTTAAAGTTTTCTCCAATGTTACTTCTTCAGTCAACTTTCCACAGATCTGACCTACAGTTTCTATGTTTCTGGTGTGCATCTTAACATTTTATAGATCTAAATTTGCACTATAATATTAAAGTACATATCTTTGTGGCTGTTTCTCCTACTTAGAAAGCTGATATCATGTTTTAATTATTGTTGGATCCTTATAGCACAACATGATAAAAAATATATAAATGGAAAGAATGTGATAATTTTATGGCCAATGTCTTGAAAAGTATATCATTCTATATAAAAAGTAGTAAATATTTAAAGCAGATACAGCTTTGTAATTCTATAATATCATATTAATATCTTCATAAGTAGAAGGTTTGCATGTAATTGGTATAGGTCTGCATCAAATTAAGTGGTAACAAATATCAGTGTTGTTCGGAGCTGAATGTGTGTTTCTCCAAAATTTGTATGTTGAAGCTCTAAACCCCCGTACCATAGAATGTGCTTGTATTTGCAGAAAGGACTTTCAAAGGTGATTAAGTTAAAATGAAGCCTTAGAATGGGCCCTACCCCAATCTGACTGATGTCTTTATAATAAAAAATCAGGGCACACACACAGATGCCACCACAGATGTGTGGACATAAAGGAAAGACCATGTGAGGGCAGAGAGTAAAAGTCACACCTGACAGCCAAGGAGAGAAGCCTCAGAAGAAACCCACCCTGCTGCTGACACCTTGATTTTGGACTTCTAGCCTCCAAAACTGTGAGGAAATAAATTTCTGTGTTTAAACCACACAGTACATGGTATTTTGTTATGGCAGCACTAGCAAACTAATACAAGTGTCCAGAAACAGTAATAAACAACCATGATCATTTGTTCATGTACTGTTTGTAGCTGTTTCCAGGCTCCAAAGGCTGAGTTGTAGTTGTGGCACAGACTGTATGTCCTGCAAGTCTAAAATATTTACTATCTAGCCCTTGACAGAAAACATTTGCCAATTCCTGGTGTAGGGTTTGGGGATATATGTACATTAGTAAAGAAATTATACAGGTTGATGCTATAATTTTAAATAAGATTTTAAAATGTTTTGAGTATTAACTAGGGAAACTCAATATATCAGTAACCTTTTTAACCTCTGTAGCATGAGAGAAAGAAAAAAGAGGTTCTAAATAAATTAGAGTTGTAGAGCGTTAGCAGCACATGTGTACAGTAATTTATTAATAAAAAGTACCATTACTTATAACAGCAAAACTATTACTTTTATAATAAAGCTGTGAAATATTGAAAGGTTAAGAATAAAGTTCCATGAGTTAGTTTTGATGATGACATATCTGGAATCATTAAGCCATGTTTCATACTGAGGATATTTTTTCAAATAGTTACTCAGATAAATCCAAGTAAATATTGTAGTCGAAAGCTAAAAATAAGATATGTTAGATAAAGTCAGATTAAGTTGTGTCAATTATTGTAAATAATTATTTACAGAGGCAGCAGTGATAGTGGTATTGCTACCATCAAGTGGTTCTTATTTTCTTGAGAGTTGGAAGAAATGTAAAATAATGTCAATGTCAGGAAATAAAATGTCATTCCAACTTTTTTGTTGAAATTTGGGAAAATAACATATTTCTCATGGGACTACAGTAGGTGTAGAGAATTGCAAATGCATAGGCCTTCCAAGAAGAGAAGACTCTGCAAGTCCCAAGGGAGGGAGGTGCATGATAAAAGGAAGCTTCCTTGCCAAAAGTTGTTGGATTTGGTTTCTGTAGCTTTATTCAGAACAAAAACAAATTGTAGGCAATAACCTGGGTCTCCCAGCAACACAGACACACAAGAGAATGAAGGGTTACATTTCATGAACTCACTCACAAAATTAAGTGTGCTAAATAGTTGTATTCTTATTCGCTATTTAAGGTACAAAGGAAAACATATAAACAGATAGAGTACCACTGTATTCTTGTGTTCTATGAATGGATACCCCTACTCTATGCCAGGTGCTGTCAGTGGATCTGAGATACAGAGAAGGAGACAGGATCCTTATATTTATGTAGGTAATAGACTCATAGAGGCTATATGATAGTCTAATCAATAAAGTTACTAATATAATCATTTCCTTAAAAATAAAAATCATAAAATTTTAGTTTCCTTAAAGTACTCTATAAGATAAATTGTTTAATATCTTTTCGAGAATTATAAGAGAACAAAAAAAAAGTTTCTAACCCACAGAAACTCTTAGAAGACTATCTTTTTTAGAAAATCCTAATATCTACTTTTAAATTATCGAGAATATAGCCAGTAAAAAATACTTTAGAGGTAGAGAAAAAAAGAAAACTACCAAATCACTGATTTAACCAATTTTGTATGCTTGAGATTTTTAACATTAGTTGCTCAGCACAAGTGGGATAACAGTACCACACACATCATATTTATTTTTTCTATATAGAAGTAAAAGCATAATTTCATAGGAAAACTGCATCCAATTTTATATTTCATAATGTGTTCCCTATAGATCCATCAGCTAGAAGCCAGAATGGGTGAGATATATACATGACACAAAGTGGAAAGTGGGAACTTCAATTGTGATTACCTATTTTGAAATGTGGAAATGGTGGTAAAAATGAGCTTCTACCCTTCGATGTCATATATTCAGGTACTTCATAACTTCTCTATATGTGCAAAGTAAATTATGCTCTAAGACTGAGGTAATTTTCTTCAGATTTCATTCTTTACAATTAAATGGACTGAATACATGTATAGAAAGCTCTTAGGGTAATTTCTAACTCAGGTGCTGTAGAAGATGCAGAAACTGTACCTTTGCATTCCTGGCTGGTACAAGGTTGACAGTGCATCAAAGTTACTGTAATTTGATATCATGTTCTTGTTTTAATTGTGATAATTTGATATTCATTGGTTGTAACTTTTCCACTACTTCCAACTCAGGATATTTGTTTGTCGTTGTCATGGTAAGATTGCCAAATTTACCTGAAACAGAAGCTAACCTTATATCCTTAAAGCAATTCCTTCAACTAAGATTTAACTCCACAAGCTGGGTACAGTGGTGAACACACTGAGAGGCTAAGACAGGAGCCTGAGTGCAGGAGTTTGAATCCAGTCTGGGAAACACAGCAAGACGCTGTGTTTAATTTAAAAGAAAAAAAAAAATAAGGATTCAA
>NW_016803334.1:1118324-1129442 GCF_001698545.2 Rhinopithecus bieti
TAGCAGTTGCTTTTCTTTCTTTCTTTCTTTCTTTCTTTCTTTCTTTCTTTCTTTCTTTCTTTCTTTCTTTCTTTCTTTTTTTATTTATTTATTAAGATGTGCTGTGTCATTATCACAAAACATGAAGAGAGCAGACATTTCACTTTGTTTCAGAATTCTTGTTTTAATATTATGGTGCAGAATTAGTAGTATTATCATTCATGGGTTTTTCTAGCTGTTCAAAGAGCTACACTTTTAGGTTCTCTGGTATGAACATCAGAAAATAAGATGGCCTGATCTTTCATTTAATTCATAAGAATTACAAACTTCAGGAAATATATTTTGGCCTAAGATTTTCCACGACTTACATGTGAATAAAAACAGAGGGATTTAACTGTCATCTCTTTGCTTATAGATAAATCCAAGTGTATTAACGTGACTCGCAGGGCCCATTACGACCTTTTGCCAATTGATCTAAACTGTCTCCTTTGCTTCCTCTCTCACTTAACACCTGTATGCCTCAGATACAAAATTCTCACAGGAACATATTCTCATTTCTTACAAAAGAATTTTACATCCTTTCTCTTTTAAGAGAAAGACCATTTGATTTGAGCTTGGACTCCATTTTCTCAAGGAATTCTTCTTAAGTCTCCAAATAAAACTTTTTGTTCCTTCTTTTGGTTCCCATGGCTTTCTGCATTTAAACTATTGTTATTCTTCATTTCACCTCTAGCAGGATATTTAATTGTAATTTTTGTTTGTTTGTTTTTTGGTCATCAGTAAAATTTACCATAGCTCTTGGACCATATTTTTCTGGTTTATTTCCCATTATCTTGTTTCTACCATGCCTGTCTGGATAGCACTCTATTTTGGCCCTGACATAATTTAGCTCTACCTCTTTTCAGGCTATCTACATTCTCTCTGTTCTCCTTAAAGCCGCTTCTTGGGTTTAACGGGTTTCTCCCCACTTTTTATACTCCATGACTTGTTTAGACTTCTAATTTTCCAGTAGATAACACTGGTTAAGATAGTCTAATACATTAAAAAATAAAATGACAGAATTGTGATGTTGGAAGGGAATCTCAAATGCTCACAATCAAAAACAAAGTCCAGAAATGAGGAATTACAGAGTGATTAAAGTAAAATAGTTGGAGACACTCTCTTTACCAAGGATGTTTACATCTATCTTTGATCAAATAATAATATGAGAGAAAGAGATTTCAAATAGAAAGAACCTAAGTATTATACAGGCTAACTTGTCCATGGTCTCAGAGTCGTGTTTTCAATACTAATCAATATGCCTCAGAGTCCATGCTGATCTCATGAAGAATGATGAGGAGAGAGTGATTTTTATAAATTAAAATGAAATCATTTTTGTAAATTAAATTATAAACTGTTGTTAAGAGTGAATAGGTGATAAATAAATGAAAGCTGCACGCATGGATATCCTGTGAAAGAGTTCAGTGATAAAAAAGATGATGATGACATAAAGGCAGTAAAGTTGAATGATACTCAAATAGTTTGTACATAAAGATAAAAGGTCACCGTAAAAGTAAAATTGAAGATGAGACGATGCAAAATATTGAAAAAGCAAGAGAGTAGGAGGAAAAAAAGAGAGAAATAGAGCAAAGTGAAGGGAGAATACTATTTAACTTAGCTTGGGCTTTGAATGGATTTTAGTTTTGAAAAGACTTACGTGAAATTCAGGAAGAAGCCAGGAAAAGGAAAACGGATGAAAGAAGCCACAAGCAATTTAGAAACAGAGAAGAATGACTGATGACTTTTTCTGTATGTAACTCATGAGGTCTACTTTGGGAGAAGGATTAATAAGGAATTCGGGAGGCTGAAAAATTGGAAAAATTTTGGAACATAATCATAGGTCATGACAAATTCCGCAGACAGAAAACACTTTTTAATTTTGTTTATCCCACACATCACAAACCTCTCTGGCCATGGAATTAAAAAAATAATAATAATAATCTCTTTTTTTTTTTCATTTTCACTTTCTTACTCTCTCTCTTTCTCTCTCCTCTTTTTCTTTTTTTCTTTCTCTCCTCAGAAAAATCAGTAGTCCATGAACTCCATTATGAGAAATACTGACATTTTGTATCAAAGTTATGCAATTCAAAGTTATTCACATAATGACCCTAGAAAATAAATGAAACTTAAGTTGCCTTCCAAACGTGGTATGCAATGACTATTTTCAACCAATCATCCTCTGCCATCTGAAAACCACCACTGTAGTAACCAATCATTACAAAGGTTAAACCAGCTCTTCATTTTTGTTTTATAAACCAGCCTGCAATGGCATACCTCTGAGCTTCCTCCTACCACTTTTGGTTTGATATTTCCTGGCTCCAAACTAGTCTTTTGTGTGCATAACAAAATTTTACATTTTTTAACTTTTTCTGATTTTATTTTTGACACTTGTGAATATTATGTTTTCACTATATTTTCTTTTAAATTCTTTTAAAATTTTGTTTGTATTTTCAATTTTTGCGGGTATATAGTAGGTGCATATATTTATGGGTTACATGAGATATTTTGACACAGGCATGCAGTTAGTAATAATCACATCAGGGTAGATAGGGTATCCATCACCTCAAGTATTTATCCTTTGTGTTACAAACAATCCAATTATATGTCTTTATTCATTTTAAAATATACAATTAAAAAAGTTAGAAATAATGAATAAGATCCATTATTTGCTAGTACAACAGGGTGACTATAATTTATTTTTTCTTGTATCAAATGTAGAATTTTAAATATTGACTTATTTGCAATAGCTAACCCTTTGTTTTATGCAACAATTCTATTACTTTATTCTTAAAGTTTTAATTTCTAATTAATAATTAGTAATAAATTATTAATGTTATTCTAATAACTTTGTTTTATTTAATAATTAGTTTCACTAAGTTTTAAATTTATTAATATAAGGATGTATGTTTTGGAATTTTGTATCATGGTTTTGACCACATATCACAACATTTGAAATACTCTATTTCTATTTATTGAAGACTCTCTTGTATCATTTAATTTTCACTGAGAACAAAAATTTTTATTCAGTCTCTAAGATATTTGAGTGATTGTAGTTTAGGATTTTCTTGGTGTCAATTAAATTTTAGTTGGTTGTTTTCAGAAAACTAGTCTGGCTCTAAGTGTACTTTTCATGATTTATTAGAGTTTTTTTAACATAATCATCTAATTAAAAATGTCAGGTGACTATTTTAAAAATATATTTGCAGCCATTAGAGATATATATGTGTATATATAGTATATAGTATATATAGTATTGTATATATAGTATATAGTATATATAGTATATAGTATACTTACCATATATAGCATATAGTATATATCATATATATGCTATATAGTATATATACTCTATACTAAATGTATACATACACAATATAGTATATATACTATATACTAAATGTATACATACACAATATAGTATATATACTCTATACTAAATGTATACATACACAATATAGTATATATACTATATACTAAATGTATACATACACAATATAGTATATATACTACATACTAAATGTTGTATAGTGTATATATAGTCGCACAAAAATAGGGCTGTCATCGTAGTTAACAGGTTGAAATTATTAAGATGAAAATAGGCGCTACCAAGAGGTACTACAGAATTAGCCTTCAAATGATAAACGTTGATCCAAATTAAACCACCTATGGAAGTTTAAGAACTGGAATCGCCTATAACGATTAATTCGGAAAGCACCGAAAAGCACTTTGAAAATTGCTCTAGTTTACAGACTTAAGCCACTCAAATACATCATCTTTCCCTTACCAGAACTCACCTCACTTATCACACTCCACTATCCGCAGCCCACACCCCAGTATCAGAGACAGAACCCAGTCCTTGCCTTCCCCATAGGTGGCTGGAGAGCGCTCGATGTACATCCCGCTCCCACTGCCCTCCCTCAGGGTGGACGTCTCCAGAATGAAGTGAAACCCTTCATAAGGTCACTTTTAAGTAGTAATGACCCACCCTTTGAAGAACCTAGAGACCAAAAACAGCACGAGGCATTCTCAACACCCAAAGCAGAATCCGCCTTGCACTCTGCTGCAACCAGAGACTTGGTGCCAGAGCCATTTCCCCTGCAAGACAACCCCCCTGGCCTTACCTCTACCCATGCACCTTACGGCCGCCGCCATGTTGGGCACTCCGGATTGCGTTCACGAAATTGTTCCTACGTTTCTATTGGGAAGAATTAAAAAAGGGTTCCGTTCTAGAATCGGCAAAGGGGGAAGGAGTTAAAAGAAGCAAGAGGAACGGGGCGGGAACCAAAATGAACTTTGCTGCCGGCGTGGCGGTGTTACTCTTAGTCCTCCGTGCTGCACAGGACTCTGTGTTTCGTGGTTCCGGTATGGCTGGTTAACCACCTTCGGGAAAATACGATCCTGTTGGCGATGCCGTGATTATTTTAATCCTTTCTTCTTCCTCTTTTTCTTTTTTGGTTTTGCAAGTGTACTCAGAGCGACAGTTTTAACAGGCTGTGAGAGTACTTAATACCCAATGTAAAATCTTGAAAAACAAAAACCCTGAAGCCCACTAGCTTCCTTCGCCACTTTTCCGGCCTTGGAAAGACTTCTTTAAAAATTTCTCTAGACGTTTCGCCGCTACCCTGGAGAGGTGTCCAACTCATTGACAAACTTTCTTTGTTAATTGTCAAACTTTCTCTCAGCGCAAGATCAACCTTAGCTTTAAAATCTTACATTAATCTTTACATTTACCCCCTGCTGGCAAGCGAGTAGACTTGCCATTAGGATCAATTGAATAATAATACTTGACATTTATAAAACATTTCTAGTTTTAAAATGGCAGCTCCAAGACCCACGCACAAGTCATTCTGATGGAAAAAAAAAAAACAAAAAACAGAATNATCAAGGAACTTCAATCCAGACCTCATCAATTTGTTTGTTTATTTTTAATCTCCCACCTTTCTCCAATTTTCACTTGCATCTCTATACATGTGAGATCAATTGTCTATCATTATTAATCATTTTCTATCCAATACTCCCAACCACGTTTTCTTTCTCCTTCCATTGCATGTGCTTGAATAGACACATCTACTTGAACTCGGCTGTCCACCTTTGCCCTAACTGAATTACATAGCTTGTAACTGCTAGAAAAAGTAAGAAAACTAAGCTGACAATTTGCAACTAAAAATCATGTTTGAAAACCTCAACTTCACACACAAAATTGCCCGGAAACTTTTTTACTATTACCCAGTACATTGATTTTTGATTCAACTATTTAAAGACATATATTTTGCCCTAAAATATTCCAGACTTTAATTTCCCTTATTCTCATAGAAGACTTTATTTTTTCATTGAGAAAACAGAAGACTTGGACTGGAACTTACCACTCTTACCATAAGATAATCTTCAAAATTACATGTGTATATGTGTGTGTGTAGTGTGTAATTCAGTCTGATATTATGTATAAAACATCCCTGCTTTTTATAAAGTCCAGTTCCTCCCTGAGCAAATAATGACAAGTGAAAGAAAAATGCCTAATAAAAGAAGATATTTATTTCTAAAATACTCATTTTAGAATAAGTGTTCTTGGCAAGCAGCTTATGCAACACTATCATCTTGTGACTCATTTTGAGAGGTAGAATTTCAGTATATTAATTGAAGAAAATAAGCTAAGAGTTTGCTCTTTCTTGAATCTAAACTAACTCTTTCTATAAAGCACAACTTATAAAAAGAGGGAAAAAGCTAAAATTTCAGGGCATAACTTTCCATATTTAGGAAAGTACGCCAAGTTAAATATGCCTCACTGAATATGAAATTATATAATTAAAAACATTAATTTTAAAATCTTATCCTAATATTTGTACTACTTAATTAGTAGTAATGATATGTATGACTGAACTTTGTCCCTTTATCACAACTTACCTATTTTTAATTGAGATTTAGTTCATGCCTAAGAGTAGACGTTCTTAAATTCTGTGTGTATGTTCTTTTGTTATATAAACCAAAGCCTTTTCCTTTAAGTTATGCTCCCTTGGCCATTTTTCCTTACTAAAATACATTTATTTAACACATTGCATCTTGTGTGTATGTATTTACATATTGAAACATATGATACATACACATGCATGATTCATGTAGATTTCTACAAAATTAACTAAAATATTAACATCTGTATTTGCCAAAAGACTTGGAACTTAAAAAAATGTAAGCCAGACAGAGGACCAAAATAAATATCATCAACTCTAGTCCAGAGTTTTATCTGTTATGCAACATATCTAGGGAAAGACGTTTACATGGTAAGCCACTTATGATGAAAATGCTGTCCATCCCAATTGTTAAAGTTTTCATCTCTAAAATTTCAGTTTCTAATAGACAAATGTCTTGAACCCTTCAACTATTAAATCATTTTTTTTTTTCTTAGATGGAGTCTCGCTCTGTCACCCAGGCTGGAGTGCAGTGGCGTGATCTCGGCTCACTGCAATTCTTCCCATCCTAGGTTCAAGCAATTCTCTACCTCAGCCTCCTGAGTAGCTGGGATAACAGGTGCCCACCACCACGCCCAGCTAATTTTTGTATTTTTTAGTAGAGACGGGGTTTCACAATCTTGGCCAGGCTAATCTCGATCTCCTGACCTCGTGATCCACCCTCCTCAGCTTCCCAAAGTGCTGGGATTACAGGCGTGAGCCACCATGCCTGGCCTGAATTCAATTTTTAAATAGATATAGAACTGCTCAGATTATCTATTTCCTCTATAGATAGTTTGTTATGTTGATGTAGATAGATTTATAGTTTTTTTCTCTTTAAACGAATATTTTCATATCTACCTTGTTGATAAAAAAAGCCTAGCCTGAACATTTATTTAAGTCGTTTAAAGGTATATAACTTTTATTTCTAGTCATATACCCAAACTTCACTCCAACTGGATATTGAACATTGTTATTTACAAGAGTACTTGTTTGTATACTTTGCATCATTTATTTTTACCATATACTTATTCAAATCTTGGATTTTTATTTTCAAAAATCAGATTCGCCTCCAAAGGAAAAATAATAGCAACACACTCAGAACCTTTAAACCAATAAATAAATAAATAATTCAAATACAATCTCCATAAATGACTAGGATATCATTGGATTAAAAGATTTTCATAGTGACTGCTGGTTTGAAGACTATTATTTTTTTCTGTGTATTTGTTTTAAAATAAGCAATATGTCTACAATTTTACCATTCACATTTAAAAATGTAACCATCATATCAATAGATAAAAATAATCAGAATTTAAAATGCACCAATAGATTTTCCTCTGTTCTCTACTGAAACTCATCATAGAATCTTCCAGATATAGGGTATATAATTAGCAAATCAATGGGTTAATTTTTAAAAATGCAATTTTCAATAATAATGAGAGTTAATATTTCTTATGGGAACTGGCTTAAACTGGGTTATGGGGAAGTATGAATAGCAGAAATAGATTAATTATCTTTCAAATTTGGAATATTGAGATTGAATACAATGCTTTTAAACACTCTATTAAAATGGTATCTTTGTGTGTGCAATTCAGGTCATAGATCTCATTTTTTTTCTTCCCCCCATTCCGCCCTGCCGCCAGATTCATGCTTTAAACCATTTCATTGTAAACCACTGAATGGAAATAATGTTTTCTGGAATTCTTGCCAATGACACTGAAAATATATTAACGGTTTTACATACGTTGATACAGGTAGATTGAGAATCACTGAACAAGCAAAGGTTCTTCCTAAGCAATATCATTTTTTGAATAGACATCTTTTATTTGCCAGTCATTTATTAGATGCAAATTTTAAACTTAGATGTCTGCACTAGCACATTTATTCATTTTAGCCAATTTGCTAAACTAAGCTATAAAATTAGGTTGTAATCTGAAAATTGTATTAGCCCTCAATTATTTGCATACTAATGCTAAGAAACTAATATTAATCCACTTCTATTTTTTATGATTTCAGCATTTTCGTACATGCCTACTGCTGCAACATTTGTAACTATACAATTTGTTCTTGGAAAGCTGGCAAATGGCTGTCTTCCAAAAGTTCCTGCCAATATAAATTAATATGTACCATAAGAAGTACCCCCAGTGGTATAAAAATGCAGTCTCTTGGTAGTTTTTTCAGAAGAAATCTGAATGAAAATTGAATAGCTCTGGCTCCCATACAGCAGACATGAAAACACTTTTGTCTTTAGTGTTGTCTCTGATAGTATGTACTAATTCACTCTAAAGTATTCTAGTTTCTATTTTTAAAGGGAGAATAAAAAAAGGCATTCAATGTATGTATGTCTGCTTGTGAATACAAGTGCATATAAAATAGTTATATCTATGTATCTATCTCTAAATAGTCTTAATGATATATTTTAGCTCATATATGAAACTCATATACTCTTGTTCTTCAGTCTAAGAAAAAAATCTGATTAAAATATATTCACATACAATTTTAAAGCTATAAATGGTTTTCTTCAAATAACAAGTTTTCTTCTTGTGTGAAAAATTATTACAAAAATGTTTTTTATATATAATAAGCCTCTGTTTTAGAAAGATAAAATAATTTACCCATTTTTAAAACTGACAAAAATATGGTAAGATAATTGTAAAGTCATAAGTGAATTTTTTATATTAAAATCATCTTAAAATACTTTAAAAAATGAACAAGAAGTCATTTTCGCCCGAAATCTCATAGCCTGCAGAGACTCAGAGGCACCCACATACATACACCTTCATAAAATGTGTAAAACTATGTTTTAAAAGGAGGATTCTTGTGGGATATATATGTGGAAACTTCAAAAAATAAAACAACTTATTTTTCTTAAGAAAAAGAAGAGGAAACCTCAGGGAATATGGCAGAAACCTCATGGAATATGGCAGTATTTTGACACCGTCAGGATATAATTTTAGTTGTTTACATAAAACTTTTTAAAATTAACTTCTACATTCCTTGTAATACAGTTTACATTTTATTAGAAGTAGAGAGGAATATTATAGGCTTGCTTCTTGACACCTAATTTCTCTTATTTCCCACAAAATTTTGCTAAGCTACCTCAACATCAACCTCTCTGATTTAAATTTAAAATCTAATAAATAGATCCATAGGGTAATATAAAAGCCAAAGGCAATAATGTTATTGATCACCTTAGTTGTAACTATATTTGGCAGGATTATTTTAGAATATTTACTTTATTTGTAGATATCCATCACCTTAGCATAAGCATCTTACTCTCTCGAATGTATTAAATACACTTGCCACAGATAGATATATGTGACTACTCAATAATGTTTATTCAGATTATTCTATTTACAGAAGACTATTCTCCTGATGCCCTGTTTTTAGGATACTAGAAGTGTTTTGGCTGACAACTCTCCTTTCTCTGGACATTCCTCTTTTATCCACTCTTTGCCAAGTTAGGTCTCAAGGTCATTTCAAGTATCGAAACTTAGCTGACAAATCAATGAGACTGCAAAGGAAAGGACATGTATATGTCGTAAATAATAACATCATTGATGTGAATAAATTTATTTTTGTGTATTTGTTTATGTGGAAAAACAATAGCTGATGTGTTTCATAAGCATGATTTTGTTTATGAAAAATTCCATGCGCTCGATGTTTTTAAAAATGTGTTGCCTGAATTCAATATTTCTTTCTACTAAAGAGTGGATTGAAGAAACTGCTTCTTAGAAAGTGAAAATATAGATAGAATGTAGTGTTCTTACCTATCTTTGATATGATTGATGATAACATTCCCTAGCATTATAAAGCATAATTGAGATGTAATTATGAAACACATGACTTGTCTTTTCTAATGATTCAAATAATATCAATTAAAAGCACAAAATTTAAAGGTCAGCTTATTGTTTACAGTACTCCATTAGTTCAATCAATCCTTATTAGTTTTTAATTAGTCACATTAGATCAATCACGTATTTATTGTGTCTACTCTCACGTAAATAACGTCCAGCAAGCTGCTGACAGGAAAGTTTTAGCTTTCATGGTTCTTTAATTCTAGTGACGGGGGGAGACTCAAAACACAGAGATATGTGATGTGTCGGGTGACGAAATTCGTAGTGATAAAACAGTACCTGTGAGATGTGAATGTAGTTAAGCAGCAAAATACATAGGAGATAGGTATGAAAAGGGAACTCCTGATGTAAAGGCTCAGTGTTAGCTTCCGGAGGGTACTGTAGCAAATTCCTTCAGACTGGGTGCCTTAAAATATCAAAAATTTATTCTCTCAGGGTTTTAGTGGCCAGAGTCTTAGATCAAAGTTTCAGCAGGGCCACGCTCCCTCTGGAGGCACTAGTAGAGATTTCTTCCTTATTTCTTTCAGCTTCTTGGTTTCCAGCCACACTGCTCCAGTCTCTTGCCTCTGGGTTCACATTGCCTTCTCCTCTGCCCCAGAGTCTCAGAGGAACCACGGTACTGTGGATACCTTGATTTCAGAATTCCAGGCTGCAGAATTGTGAGACAAGTTTCTGTTGTTTAAATCTACCCAGTTTTCTGATACTTTGTAAAGCAGTTGAGCAAATTAATACAGGCAGGTAACTGAACTAGGTGCAGGTAAATCTAGATCT
This sequence comes from Rhinopithecus bieti, assembly GCF_001698545.2. Classification (NCBI taxonomy): domain Eukaryota; kingdom Metazoa; phylum Chordata; class Mammalia; order Primates; family Cercopithecidae; genus Rhinopithecus; species Rhinopithecus bieti. The sequence goes on from NW_016803334.1 coordinate 1,128,916, forward strand.
CTAAAGAACGCATCTAACCATGAGAGACTGTTTAGGTGCATGCAATAGAAAACGCAAATAACAACTTTTCTTTTAAATATACATATTTAAAAACTTTATCACATAAGAGGTCAGGGCTGTTATGATGGCTCCAGTTTTTCATTAAATACTCAGGGTAATTCTATTTTTACACCCTCCATAGGGTGTGGTCCCTATCCACTTACTTCTAAGATAGCTGACAAGTTTAAATGACACACTGCATTTTAGAATGCTGAAAACAGAAAAGAGCAAGGACAAAATAGGAGGGCGGCTTGGACTTACTACCATTGTAGAACATTCCTGAAAGCACCATGTAAAAATTTCTGGTTCTATCTTGTCAGCTTCTATCTTTCCTCTCTATATAAGGCATAATGGAGAATGTAATTCTGGGGATAATCACTGTGCCACTTCAAATAAAATCAAAATTCTATTACTAAAAAAAAAAAAGTAGAATGGGTGTAAATTGACATTGGGTAGCCTCTGCATATTATAATAAGAATTTGAAATTT
>NW_016803334.1:1129849-1160691 GCF_001698545.2 Rhinopithecus bieti
AAAAAAAAAAAAAAAAAAAAAAAAAAAAAAGAATAAGTGTAAGAACAAGGAGACCAGTTCAAACATGTAGGCCAACATCAAACCTGCTGGGAGCTTAGCCTAAGATGCCCACAGCCTAGGTGAGGAAGAGTGGTGAAAATGGATATGACTCAAAGCATATCTTTATGATAAAGTTGACAAGAATGGAATTAAGGTACTTGCTAAAAGGTGGAGTCAAAGATGACTGCAAGATATTTTGTCTGAAAGACTGGAAAGTTGGAATTGCTAAGCACTTACTGAGATAGGCAGATATCGGGAAAGAAACAAGTTTGATGGTAGAAGTCAGGCAGTCTGCTTTGTAATGTTGTTTGAGATGCTACTTACAATTCTAAACATAGATTTTCAATATAAAGAAGAATGTATGAATCTGAAATTTAGAATTATATCAGGATTGGAAATCTATATTTAGGAATCATTCTATAATAGATTTTTTTGCTTATTTGTGTTGAAAAAATGTCAGTATGATAAAACAAATGTCAATTTGCAAAATATAAATATGAAAGTTTAAGTTAGTCATATTATTATCATTAATGTTTTAATAATAATTTTCCAGAATTCTCTATGTATGTATTAAGGTATGCATATAAAATAGATTGTTATGTAGTACACATGCAGAAACTTGTTTTCTTGTAAGTATATAACTTACAGATGTCATATAATAATGATTATAAAAGGACACATTATGCAGCACAAGGGCTAAACTCTCTTTGAAAACCAGACTAGAAAAAAGCCTTATTATATGAAAACTTTGCTTATTAGAAAGTGCTTAAATTTGATATTGTAAAATTCAGATCCTATTATATTTCTGAAGGTAGTTATTTAATTTGAAATTAAGATTGTCATGGTTTTCTTCACCTTACCTTTATGACTACTGCTCTCTATGACTTTCCATTTTGAATTGTATTTGAGGGTTGCTCTTTGTTTACTTGCTTGTATTTTCTATTCTTGGTGTTTTCTTATGTTGTCCTGTACAAGGTAAGATTTTCAAGCAGTTAAGGTCTTCACAATTTATCTTAGGAGACAAAACATTTCCTTCTGCCATCTTGGATTTTCTACTTAGCAGGAGGTTTGGAGTTTGTGATTTCTTTGCAGCTCATGGCAGTTGATCCTCAGTAGGAGCAAATGCTAACAGCAGCCTTAAAACTTGAAAATATTATTGTCTGTACTCAGAAATGCCTTTTCATATGAAAACAAGGCTTCCAAATGCTACAGATAGCTGCAGGGATTTAAGCTGTAGTTGAAATAATCCAAATATAGTAGCTAGAAACCATGAAGGTGGTATAGAGGAAACATCATTAAGGGTCCTTCATAAACATTTTTCTTTATTTCCTATAAAATAAAGGCTTATAATAATAATCAGTCAAAAATGTAAGTATGCATAAATGTGGTGATGTAAACTGCACCATTATAAAAACGTTTGATTATTTTATGTATGAATAGTTTTATTTTATTTAAATAAAATTTAAAAATAAGTTATTTGTACTAAAGTTAATATGAAATTCAATTGAACCTTAGAAATTCTGTACAAGTGAGCAAGTATGGGTGTTTGTCTTGTCCATAATGGAATGTATTTCTTTTGTTAAAATAATACAAGCATAATTTTCAAACTAATAATTTGAAGATATGTGTCTCCACTGATTTAACACATTGATGTAATGCAATTAAAATGTAAAATAAGTCAGGTAATTATTTTACTTGCCTCTTCTACGTGCATTTGAACAAGTTACTTGATCCCATTTGGTTTCCAATTTATAAAGTAAAAAATATTATCAATAATAATTAGAGATCTTCAGTGAGAATTTTATAGGAGTCCTCAAAATAAAGTTATATTGACTTTTCAGGTGTCTACATTTCAGTAGGGACATTTAGCAGCGATGTTATTGGTCCTATGTAATGAATCAAATTTTATTTTTGGATTATGAGTGTCAAATGTGTCATTTGAAAACCTTCTTGAATATTTTATGGTTTAAAAATAGAAACATTGATTACTGTCCTAAAAACACGGACGCTGTTTATTGTTATTGTTATCATTGTTACTAAACATTGATGTTGCCTATAAGGAATAACAAAGTCAGCAAAGTCAATGACCAATTAGAAAAATGACTGGGCAACTGAAAAATACTAATAGGAGAACAAGTACATAAATATTGTAACTAACGTAGACCTGAAATTGTATTTCCAGATAAACTTAGGCCTGTGAAATAAATGATTTCTTTTGATATATGAATAAATATGACTATATTTATTTCTTTTCATTTTTTGTGAATTTGAGTGACAAACTATGATCATGGTGGATTTAAATCAGTGAAAGAGAAAAACAACAAAATTTGTAATGAGAAAGGAATCCCAAATCCCAAATCAAAGTCATTTTAGAATTGGCAAGCTCAAACCCAATGACCATTTTAAGGATCATATATCAAACAATAAAAATTCAATCATTTTCTTCCCAGTAGATCACTTTAGTATAAACAGGACTTAGAGTTTATACTTTAATTACCTAAGTAGATCTTAGCTTTCTCATTCTAGCTTCTTTTAAATATCAAAAGCATCACTATTTTTCTCCATATCCTAAAGTTTAGATTTGTAAAACATCCCTCCAGTTACATTTTTTCTTCATTTTTATTCTGTCATGTAAATACTTAATGTATCTGAACGGTCTTTTTTTTTCTTTTAACAAGGTCTTCTCTGTCACCCAGGTTGCAGTAGTGCAGTGATGTAAGCACAGTTCTTTGCAGCCAGGACCTACCAGTGCTCAGGTGATCCTCTCACCTCAGTCTCCTGAGTAGCTAGAGCCACAGATGCATGACACTACACCCAGACAATTTTTGTATTTTTTTGTAGAGACAAGGTTTGGCCATGTTGACCAGGCTGGTCTCAAATTTCTGAGTTTGAGCGATCTGTCTGCCTCTGATAGGGACAGAAGGCAGGGGAATTCTATTGGGGACCACGCCGGGGGTGGTGGAGAATGAACAGACACAAGAGACAAAGACAAACAGAGAACATGGCGGCTGCGCCCAGAGCCTCCGCCTCACTTTATTTATACTCCATAAACCTCACGTCAGCAGAAATAACACAATGCAAAACAAACTTTCTCTACCCAGATGTAACCTTCTGCTTAGTTCCTTGGCTCTAGGCTCCTCCTTATTTGTCCGCCTTCTTGGTGCCTACTGGAGTTCATTAAAAGTTCAACTGGAGATACTGTCCTTGAGCCCTATCTATTCTTAGCATATTGTTTTCAATGGTCCCTGCAGAATTCTGGGCAGAATTTCTGGAACCATGGCCCAAATTGAGAACATACATTCTTATTTTCCTACTCAAATTTTGCCTTTTCCAAAACCACTGATTGTCCACCCCACTCCCATCCTGTGGTTATAAAATCCCTGGGTTCCACCAGAAGAGGAGAGAGGAGAAGCAGCTGGATGTTGGAGACTGTAGTTGGAGAGAACTGGCTTTATTTCACAGGGACAACTTAACTTATTGGTATAGTTTCAGAGAGGAGTCTAGCCAGGGATGGCTGGACTCCAGGGGAAGATCATCTTCCTGCTACACCCCCTTTTCAGCTTCCCTTCCTGCTGAGAGCCACGTTCATCAGCAATAAAATGCCTTGCATATACCATCCTTCAAATTCGTTTGTGCGACTTCATTCCTCCTGGATGCCAGACAATAACTCAGGTGCAGGAGCAGAAGGCTGTCACACTGACCCTCCACTGAGCTGTCAACACTGCCATTTGCAGATAGCAAAGCTAAAAGAGAACAGCACTGACTGTAACACTCCTTCTGGGACTCCAGGGGTCACATGCACCCTGCTAGATCCTAATGCAGGGCCAGTATGGAGTTTGTTCCTGCCAGAGCCAAAAAGCCCTCACCTCAGCTCCTACACCAGCTCACATGTGTGCTTTCTCCTGTGAGGGGTTAAGCACAGCAGGTTTGAATGAGTGGAGTTCTCTCTCTGGTGCCGAAGTCATTAGCTAGTGCCAGGGTTCACATTCCAGTTCTCACCCACAAAGGGGTCAGGGGAATGTCCTGCTTCACCTCGGCCTCCCAAAGCGCTGGGATTATAGGCATAATGCACCATGCCCAGCTTGAATCACCATGTTCACAGGATAAAACATCAAGTTACAACAATAACTTCTCAATTTCTATCACGAATACAGTTTAAACACTATGCCAATGAATAATATGGGACAATATTAGGGCAGTATATCAGTATAGGCAGAATTGTTCCCCACCCCCCAAATGCATATGTTGAAGTCCTAATCTCCAATACTTCAAAAGGTGACTGGATTTAAAGACAGGATGTTTAAACCGATAATTAAGGTAAAATGAGGTTATGTTTGTGGGCCCTAATCCAGTATGTCTAATATCCTTAAAAGAAGTGGAAATTTGGACACACATACAGAGAAAAGATGATGTGAAGACAAAGGGAAAAGACACGCATCCACAAGCCAAGAGAGAGGCCTCAGAATAAGATAAACTCTGCCAACACCTTGATCTCAGACTTGCAGTCTTCAAACTGAGAAAATATAAATTTCTGTTGTTAAAGCCTCCAGTGTGTGGTATTTGTTATGATAACCCACAAACTAATACATTCAATTATCTTAAATAAGAGAAGTTCACTAAAAACTGCTTATCTGTATACAAAGTTCATGATGGAAAACAAAAGAATTCATAGTAGGATGTCTGAAGGATGATAAGGTCATAGGGATGATGTCATTTCCTAACAGTCTTTAGCTATGCTCATTTTTATTATTAGATCTAATTTCTTAACATTAAAATATAACTATATTACTATCATAGTATCTATTTATAATATAAATGTTTAGGATATGTGAGTTGAATGCTTAAATAATTTTAAGCACTGTCCAACATTATAATGGAAAAATCTTTACCTTCTGCAAAGATTAGCACTCTTTTTAGATATTGATTCTACTCAGGTGATGGTTGACATGACATATTCATATTGATCATATTTTCAAGAACTTGATAATCAATCTTATAAATCATCATTTTTGATTCAGGCAAGATCCTGTTGTGGTAAAAATATTGATAATCTGCTTAATAGCTCTTTACCAGAGGTTTTTTTTTAAATTAAGTTTCTATAATAAATGCCCATATCTACTGATTTTGAAGATGAAGATAAACATGAGTAGAGTAGAAAAATAATGAAACAAAACTGAAGAGGTCAGATTTCTTATTTTTGGTAACAGTATCTAGATGCATTTATTTAGGCCAATTATTCCATGATTTTATTCTGTCTCCTTATCTGCAAATAAGGAATTAAATTGTATGTTTTATTCCTTTCAGTTCTAAATCCTATTATCTATGATCTGTTACATAGGTCAGTAAACTTTTCCTGTAAACAGCTAGATAGTAATTATTTTTGGTTTTGTGGGTCATACAATCTTTTTTGAAAATACTCAACTCTGCTCAATTCTGCTGTTACAGTGCAAAATTAGCTATAGATAATATATGGAGAAATGAGCATGGCTACGTTTTATAAAATTAAATATAGGCCAGATTTGGTCTCTATGCTTTAGTGTGCTGATCACTACTTAATGAGGTTTACATACCACGATCCACAACCTCCCCACACCTAGTCAAACAAAACAAACATATACATCTACAAAAGGGAAATAAAGCCCATGATCCTTGTGTCATTGGTAAATACATATAGTGGAAATTTGTTCAAATACTTGATTAGGCAAGTTATAAAACCATAAATTCAAAATAATAATAAATATAAGTAGTAAAAAATATACTTAGTCACATTTCAGCATGCAATTATAAGTTAAAGTACAAATGAAATAATGTTTACCAATATAAGTTTAGTAAACATTAAAAATTGTGAATAGTACTGCTTCTCTAGCACTGTAGGAAAAGCAAACTGTCATAGATTGCCTTTGAAGGAGTAATTTATAATAGCCTTCTTGAAAAGCAATATAATTACTTACTAAAATTAAAATAGTTGTTAACATTGAGCAAATCACTGAAAAAGAAACCGATAACATCAATATTCCCCCAATTATAACATAAATTGAATATATAGTTTAACATTTTCTGTTACAGAAAACATCATACCCAGATGTGTTATGTTTAAAAGGGCTGACTGTCGTTTTATTTCTTGTAATATCTTGATCTGGTTTTGGTATTAAAATAATGAGGATCTCTTAAAATTATATGGGAAATATTTCTTCATCTTCTAGGTGTTATATCTTCTGTATGTAGACAGATAGATAAACCATATATATGTGTTGGAAATTTCAATTATCCTCAAAGTGATATGTAGATTCAAAGCAAAACCAATAAAACATGATAATTTTGTAGCTATTTACAAGATATTTCTTACATTTCTGTAGAAAAACAAAGAAATACCCCAAACAATTTTGGAAATAAAAAACAAAGTTGGAGGACTCACACTATCTGATTTCAAAACCCAATGTGATTGTTACAGTAATCAAGACAATGTGGTACTAGTGACAGGACAAAGGCAATGGAAGAGAAGATTGAGTGTTCAGACATAGACCCACACAAATATGATCAGTTTGTGTAATTTTTAAAACAAAATTACACAGAACTGAAAGGTCATTCTTGAGATTCTTTATGAAACTGATTTTGTTATCTTCCTTTCCAAAAGAAAAAACTAGGAGGAGGGAAAATGCTTTAGTCCATTCTCATACTGCTGTAAACACATACCTGATAGTGGGTACTTCATAAAGAAAAAATGTTGAATTGACTCACAGTTCTGCCTGCTGTACAGGCTTGTGCTTCTGGTAAGGACTCAGGAAACTTACAATCTCCCTTTGGGCTCTATCTCTGTCTCTGGTTCTTCCTGCACCGATGTGGTTGTGGGAGAGGCAATGAATGCAGGGGATGCAGCTCACGGCCTTTCTTCCTTGAGTTTGTTGTTCCTTTTTGTGTGTTTCTTATCCTTTTTTAAAAACGTCTTGCCTTTAAAAAAAATTTTTTTTCTTTAAACTTTGGTTGTGGTTCGAATTCTCTGGTAGTGGTAGGCTTGGAGTTGGGCTTTCAGCCTTTCCCACTGGTACGGTAAAAACTACTGTATAGATGCTAATGGGTGACTTAGACTAAACAAAGCTGAAGATTGTTTCGTTTTGTTTTTTGGTTGAGGAATCATAAAATCCTTAAATAGATATAGAGTATGAGGCTCTCCTTACAGACTGAGACCTTGCTGAGGCTGTTTTGTTTTTGTCTTTTTGGGTTCCGGAGTCATGGATCTAGTACTTGGAGATGTGGTATGATGCTGCTGCTGCTCCTCTTAGGAGAGGGGTCAAGTGGGAAAGAAACAGGGAAGGGGCTTAAGGTGATCTGAGAAGCTCCAGCTTGTAGTGATGGTGCATGTCATTTGCTTGGTTATAATGATGAGGCCTCCTGGGTGAATCAGCTTAGAAAAGGATCTCTCTAATATTTTGATAATAAAGAAGGCAAATACTTCTGGGGGACTGGGAAGCTTCTCTGAGAGGTGAAGAGTGGGAGATCTTGAATTTCTGCTGTGCAGACCGTGATTTCCTTCACTTAAGAGAAACTTTAAAAGTATGGTATTAAGGCATGAGGAGTTTTGGGTAAGGGAGTTGCTGGAGGTAACAGCTAGTACATTTACCTTTGAGGACTTGCTGAAGAAGATAATCTGCTAACTTTTCCTGGAGTAGATTTTTTCTTGGAAGCTTTATTTGGTGATGACCTGGAAGACATGCGGAGAACAATGAACTACTTCCAGGTAAGGATATCGACGTCTCCCTGTAGATCTCCATATTTTATGCCTCCAACAGGAAACATTTGTCTTTGGTAAAGTTATCTTTTGAAGAATTGCCATCTTCTTGAACTAGGTCACCTCTTAGGCGGATGTGATCTTCATTAAAATCAATGGCCCTGGCGCAGGTGAGTATGAAAAAGAGGGAAAAAAAACAGCTACAGTATATCTGGAACACCGATTTGGAACATGACTGAATAATTTTTTTGTTGTTATTTTCTGTTTCAGTTTTTTTCCAAGAGAATATTCTCTACACTCTGACACAGGTTTAGGTTTGGAAACCTTTAGAATATCACTAATAAAGGTAGTTTTTTGTACTAAATTTTGTTTTTACTTTCAATGCAGGTTTTGAGTATGCTGGATTTCTCCTCTTTAGGAAAAAATAAAAAATTTAAAAAATTTTAAAAGGGCTCTCCAGCTCTTGGTTCTGGGAAAAGAAGATCAAGAGTAAATGCCCTGTCTCTGTTTCCTGACACAGAAAGATGGTCTGATAGGGGAAGACAATCTGGATTAGTATCTTCTTAGGCTTCTAGAACTGTTTTATTTTTTAATTGCTGCTTTCCTTCTTTTCCTTTTTTGTCTTATGTTTGTCTTCATCATGTTTTTTCATAGATGCCAAATGTCTTGGTCAATCTATACCTGTTTTATTTATTTTTCTTTGATTTATTTGAAAGTAAAATGGATCCCAGACATATTTTTTTGTGTATGTAACAGCACTAGATATAGTTCTCCAATAAATTTTCTAGCATTTTAATTACAAAAATCCAGTCAGATTGATTTGCATTATTTTGGAATTTGGAGTCTTCACCCACAACTGGTTGAATATAAATTCAATCACAGTATCATTTTCAAATTTAGAAATTTATTTTATTCATTTTGCTATCCAATGCTTTATCACCTCCAAATTTAGTTTGTACAAGTCAATTTTTTTCCTTGGCATTATGTAACTTTAAGCTGCTTCAATAGCTTCTTCTGTTGTTGCTGAACCAAATATTCTGTTCTGTCTTTCTTCCCTTAGGGATTCACCCAGCATTTCCTAGAGAGAAGGCTTCTCCTCTCTCATAGTCCCCAGGACCAGGTGGAACAACCAGTGCTCTGGCTGAAGACCTCTACAGGTAGATAGGCGGCAAGATACTGCTGGGGCCCACTTTCTTCATCATTTTCTGGTGATAGTTTACTTCATGTAGCTGAGTTCATTCTTGGCATAGATGCAAAAGCATTTCAGTTAAGAATTGATAATATTTTTAAACAGCTGGTGTAGAACAATTGAATATCCATAAATGGATGACTTTGTTTTCTGTTGCTTATAACCAAATTCCTGAAACAGGGTAGTTTATAATGAAAGGAATTTGTTTCTTACATTTACAGAGGCCAGGAAGTTCAAAGTCCAGGGGGTGCATCTGGAGAGAGCATTCTTACTGGTGGGGACTCTGCTGCATCCTGAGGCTGTGCAGGGCATGATATTGCAAGGCAGCTAAGCATATTAACATGATACAGTGCTAGCTCAGGGCTGAGTGTGCTACCATGCTAGCTTAGCTTGGATCCTTCTTCCTCTTCTTATAAGGTCACACACTGCACTCCCAAGGTAACTCATTAGTCCATTAACCCACTAGTAGATTAATCCATTCAGTAGATTAATCTACTCATGAACGTAGAGCCCTCATGATCCAATCACCTCATAAAGACCGTACTTTTTAATCCTGTCATATTGGAAGTTAAGTTTCAATATGAACTATGGAGTAGACATTAAACCACCACATTCTGCCCTTTGTTCCCCAAAGCTCATGTCTTTCCCACATTCATTCCCTCTTCATAAAGTCAAAGTCTTAACATATTCTAGCACCAACTCAGAAGTCAGAGACTCATCTGTGAATCTCTGAAATCAAAATAATGTATCTAGATTCCAAGATACAATGATAGAAAAAGGATAGGGTTGTTTTCCATTCCAAGAGGGAGAAAAAGGCAAGAAGAAAGGGGTACCAGTTTTAAAACAAGTTGGAAGCACCCTGTACCAGGACCCTCAAAGCCTTGGGTATTCCTGCTCATTTAAGTGTGCTGGCCTCAGTCTGCTCAGCTCTTCCAGGCTGGTACTGGATACTGGCTGCTCTACAACTTTGGATTCTTGGCTTTCCTGCTCCCAAGTCTGCACTGGATTTTGTCTTAATAGAAACTCTGCAGCGGTTCCCACACTACATTTATGTTCAGCATTGCTCTAGCTGGGGCTCTCTGCAGTGCTTCCATGCCTACACGTCTCTTCCCTGTACCCCTATTATTTTGATGACATCTTTTGAAATCTGGGTATGGGCTGCTAAGCCTCCACAGCTCTTGCTTTCTGCACACTTGCAGTATTAGCACACGGTGAATGCCACTAAGGTTTATGATCTGCTTTACAGAGCTGCAGCGTGAGCCACACCTGGGGCTGTGTCGTGGCTGGAGCAGCCACTGGGTGCTGTGCTGGAGTGTGGGGTTCCAGGAGCAGAGAACTGAGGCAGCTCTGGGTAGTGAGCCTATGGATAGTGCCCTAGGCTTGTCCCCTGAAACCATTATGCAATCATAGGCCTCAGGGCCTGTGAGGAGAGCAACAGCCTTAAAGATCTTGAAAATGCCTTTAGGTTCTATTTTCCAGTGTCTTGTGGAATTGCCCCTGCTTCTTCTCTATCCACACCACATGCTTGGTTTCCTTCCCTAAAGACACTTCATTTTACCCTTTACATGGCAAGGCTGAAACTTTTTCAAATCTCTCCACTCTGCTTCCCTTTTTATTTATAAATTGTTCTAAGCTATTCTCTTGCTCCTGAATCTCAGTATAGGCAGCCAGAAGTAACTCTGTATCTCCTATAATTTGCTTAGAGATTTCTTCTGCCAGACATCCTAGTTTTTCACTCTCAAATTTGGCCTTCCACAAAGCCCTTGAGCATCCACAATTCAGGCAACATATTTGCCAATTTATAACAAGGATGGCATTTACTCCAGTTTCCAATACTGTGTTCCTCAGTTCCATCTGAAGCCTCATCAGAATGAAATGGCCTCATTGCCTGGGGTGACACCCAAAGTTCTTAATCTCATGGCTGAGGAAATCAAGGAGGCAGACACACCAGGGGTGATATCAGAGCAGAAGCAGAAGTTTAATAGGTGAAAGAAAGAGGACAGCTCTCTGCAGCAGCGAGGAGTCCAGAAAAGGATTGCATTTTTCACAGTTGAATGCACAGGCTTTTATAAGAAATCAATGAGGGCTGGACATCTCATTTGCATAATGCACAAATTTCTGGTAACTCCACCCTGTCCTCCTAATGTGCATGTGGGCCCTTTGCTTGAGTTACTCTATATTGCTTTGTTCCCCTTACTGTGCATATGTCAGAGGATGGAATTTTTTATTGTGGGCATGTCTGGGCAAGTCACCTGAGTTGCCCTTTTCATCTTTGTGTCTGTGGGCACATCTTAGGCAAGACTTCCTGTGTAAGTTTCCTTTTTTGTGCCTGCAGGCTGTTCTTTTGTTTGAAAGAATTCAACAGAGGACCCACCCTAACTGCCTTCCTGACCAAGTATTTTTCCTTTCTCCTCCTCATTTCCCACCTCAGGAGTGGAGACCCCAACTGCTTTTAGGGGCAATGGGATTAAATTCTAGCTAATTCCTGCTGGAGAGGGATGTGGTGTAGGGGAACAGCAGCTAGGCTTCATCCTAGGGTTGATTTAAGTGTCCTTGGAAGGAAGGCACACCCATGTATGGTTACATGTGCATCACCATTTGGACATTGATAGCCTTTAGGCAAGAAAAAGCAATTTGGGTTATTAAAGGAAATGTATTAAAATGAAACAAGGGGGAGGTAAGGACAGCCTGAAAATCCCAAGGCTGTCGACATGCCCAGATAACTGGTGACTATAGTTATTGCTGTTAAGATTTGGGTGCATGGGACTTGGCTTTGGTTAGCTATCTTTGTTTTATTTCCTAAACAAAGAAAACTCTGAGTTATGGGCACCATATATACTCTCATCACATCAAAGGATTTGCAAGATAATTGCCCAAAACTAGAATATTGGTAGAGGTTTTTACATTACCCATCCCTTTTTGCCTCTTCTGAACTACAACTGGAGATCGCCAGTAGGTTTACAGAAATAAGCAGTTAGTCTAACAGGTAGGCAAGAACTTAAAAGCAACTAATGAGATTAAAATTTAATGACAAGCATAAGATAAGTTTTGAAACATATTTTTTTTTCTTCAGTCGTCATTTTTCTTGAATACAAATCATGATAGGACTGAGTTGTTTGCCAAATAAAAGTTAGTCTTATCCTTGACCTGATTATTTACATAAAGTGCAGCAAGAATAATTATTTTACACAGGTTTTAAAATTGGCTTTTATGCAACTGTGTACCACAAGGAATCTCAGATAAGACTTTTTAAAGCCAAGCCCAGACATGGGTTTGTACTGCCAAATACCTATGAGTTGGGTGAATGCCTTTATTTATTATTATTATTATTATTTTGAGTCTCTAAGAACGTGAGGTTCCTGAGTCTGTTAAAAAGTGACATTCTTTACTCAGCACAGGTTAGAAATTCTGTACAGAGACTGTGTAGACATGATATGAAGCTAGTTCTCTCAATGGGCTTTTATTGGCTTTGCAAGTCAAGCTTGATTTCCATAAAGGGAAACACATCCATCCAGCCACAGCCTTGGTCAAACAACCAGTTTCTCCGATTGTGTCCTGTTGTGAAATAAAATGGATTCTCATTGCACTGATTCAAATCACTACATTGCCATAAGTTAAGCATCAAAACTGTAGAGGAACAAGGCAGAGAGAAACAAATATACTCCAAATTTTGTTTACAGGAGTATACTTTACTCAATTGTTAAAAGTAGATAACTTAAAAGTTTCCTTGACTCTGAAGAACAAAACAAGGATTAGCAACGTTTCAAGCAGACTGAAAAAAGATTACTTTAGACTTCTATCAGTTTAGTTCATGCAGTTAACTCCTATATGATATTCAGGAACATTTGAACTCTTCATGATTCCTGTACATTTTCCTTTACTCCCATGTCACAATTTCCAAAGTTATCAGAAACCTACATGTTATAGCACCTGTCAAAGTCCTATAGCTGATTATAAACCATATTTTGTAGGGGACTAAAACAAGACAATAATCATCTTTGAATGATGAAATATCCAGGGTAGTTACAGTTAAAGATATGATTGACAAATAAACTTGGTTATTTTCATGTTTTACAATAGCTTAACACAATAACCTTAATTATGATTGATAGCATATACTCAGACATGAGAATTTTAGACATCTCATATGATTTTGAAATGTACATTAATATTATTCACTAAAATATAACCTGAAGAAGATTAAACATAATTTTGACAATGTCACTTACCTTAACATGTTAAATAATCCTGTTTACCTCTCTTCTGGATGCTTCAGGGACACTCTGTAGACAATTTTGAAACTGAAGTTTGATTTTGGGAAACCTGTTAAATGTTAGAGGTTTAAAACACTTGATATTATTAAATATAAATCCAGATTATCATAAATTATTCATTTTGCCAAAATAATGACTCAAAATTTTAAAAGAGGGCAAAACCTTTACTCATTAAGAGGGAAGACAGCTTTCCAAACAGTTGGTCTTCTGTCTTTTCTTTCCTCCCCTTGGCAGTCTATTTGCAATGCAAATGAAAAATCTTTCATTATCCTTCACTATTTCATGAAAATACTGTGCAAGGGAGAGAAGGCCAAATTTCACCCTTATATTGGTTTCAAAATAATGCTTTATTCCTAGGCAAGATTTATATTACCATGTCTTTTTATCATCTTTTACCACAAACACATTTTACTGTTCTTACACACCTTGCATGTAAATCAATTTTCAGTAGTCTTATCTGAGTTTTATAATGGTAAGTTTTAGCAACTTTTAACTTTAATGTAAAACCTGGTAAGTTGTTTTAATTACATGCTAGGCTCAGATAAATCTGACTTTTTCCAGCTTAGATAGTGGTGTGGTTAATTTTGTATGTCCCCAGGCACTACCAAGTTGTAAAGCAGGCAATTTCCAACCTTAAAACATTTAGCCAAACTAGTATCTGACTTACATGAGTTAGCCCACCTATTTACATTTTGACATCATTTGCATTTTTACCAATTATCTTTATAACTATTTTTAATGCTTAAAGATTGAAGTCACATGAACTGAAAGGCATTACAGCTTTTATCTTTCCATTAAAATATTTGAATTAAGCACTTATTTTCTTTAGGCCAGTTAGAGCTCTTTTTATAGACATCACACAAAACACATATGTAACAATGAAGATAAACAGAAGAGGATCCTGTTGTTACAAGATTTTTTGTTTGCCATTTCCTAATTGGATTATTGGCCTCTGGGTGTGGTCCTTTAAAAGTAGGGCTAATGGGAAAGAATGCAGTTTCTGAGGAAGACAAAAACAGATTGGGAGGGGATATATTTGCCTGTAATACCTGGAGTTCCATGAGGTAAACAGAGGTTTCTCTCAAAATGGAATTTGGGGCACCCTTTCTGTTTTTCCCAAAGAATCCCACACCATTGGAAGTTACTTTGGGGCCTCTTATGCATGCCATAAGAGTGGCAAGACAAAAATGGATAAAAGAATTCAGTTGACTGAGGGAAAAACCTTCGTATAAAAGTAAGCTCCAAGAAGAGAAAAGCATAAACACCTTTTAAATATACCTATAACTTGGATATCCGGTTTTAATTAAGCCGAGTGCTCTTTAAGAAAATCCTTTTAAATCCCTGGTTACCTGACTTTAGCCATACCAGCCAGTTAAGATTTCTGGCTTTTGTACTTTATCAAAAGTAACCTCACAGGTGAAACCAACAAGCCTTAATTAAGGTTATGATTTAATTACGAGTGTATGAGTTGTTTTCAAAGAAGTGGTAAGCTGCTTTTGAAATCACCATTGCAAAATTGTAACTGAAACTGTTAAAGATATCTGACCCAACCAACTCCATTCTACTTGTAGCCTGCAAGCTGTCCCTGTTCATTCCTGGGTGTAGGCTGACCAACACTGGGAGAAACTTAGTTCATAGTTTATAGTTCAAAACAACGATGATAAGGCTGGCACCACCCAGACCAATAAACTGGCTCATCTGATTTTGTGGCTCCCACCCAGGAACTGACTCAGCAAAAGAAGACAGCCTCAATTCCTTACAATTTTATCTCTGACCTGACCAATCATCACTCCTGGCTCACTGACCTTGCCTCATCCACTAAACCATCCTCAAAAACTCTGCTTTCCAAATGCTCAGGGAGACTGACCAAAGTGATAACAAAACTTCGGTCTCTCATAAAGCCAGCCCATGTGAATCGCCCTTTCTTCGTTGCAATTTCCCTGTTTTCATAAATAGGCTGTGTCCAGGAAGTAGGCAAGATGAGCCCATTGGGCAGTTACACTTTTACAAAATCTAGAAACTTTAAAGGCAACTCAGAGAAAGAAAGGATTGGGAAAGGAAGCTAGAAGTTGTTTATGGAGGAGAAGAGAATCAGCAAATGACAGAAGTCATAGATATTAACCCAAAAGTACTCATTTCCCAAGCAAGGATTGAACTTGGGCTGCCATTGTAAAAAGGCAGAGGCTAAAACAAAGTACTGCTATGTGGCTACAGGTTATGCTCAAGAACATAAAACAAAATGGAAGCCTATAACAAAGTGTGTCACTGACCAGTTTACTGGACTGACTTGAACAGCAGGCTTATGGAGCTCTAGATTCACATTCCATCGTAAGGTAACCCTCTTTCTGATGGAACCATACAGAAGGACACATAAAGCACACCAGATTGACTGTGTCTTAAGACTATCCTCACAAATCCCTTTTCATTAATCCCAGCTTCACAGAGAATATAAACAGTGATCCTTATTATTCCTTGTACCAGTTTGCAAAGGGAGAGAGAAGTCAAAAGCCCAACTGGGTAAAAAATATACTTACCTTTTTGCCAGTATGTCAAGTTTCTGGGTTCCCTTCCCTCAAGCTCAACTCTTAGCCAAGCCCTTTAAGGTTTGAGAAATTAACTTTCCCCAGTTTGGAGAGACACTATAAGAGAAGAGATAGGAGCTATTTACAACTGTGAAAGAAGAAAGAAAAAAAACATAGAAAAATCTGGGGTTGTGTGTAGTAGAACTGGAGAAGTTGTGGATGTGAATAAGGGTTCAGGAAGTGCCAGAGCATCTGGAAGTTGCATTTGAGGGTTCCCTGGGCATTTGTTTCTTTGACTTTGGGGAATTATCTCCTGTAGGCTTGTCTGATATGATCATTAGGAGAGCAGGATCCATTTTACAACATTGACAAGGCTGGGGTTTTCTCACAAGGCAAAGAATGCTTACACATAGGGAACCTCAGACCATTTGCCCTTTCAACTGCAGAAAATATCTAGTTGTCAGCTATTATTGATATTAGCACTTTCCTGAAGAGACAAGCTTCCCACCCCCATTCTGCTGTTGGTGAGATGGCCATGCCTGAGTGCAAATGAATATGAGGCAATTTTTATCTACAGTTTAAGGGTCAAAGGAGTCCCAGTGATCCCAGCTGCAGTCAAGGGAAGTGCAGGCTAAAGATGGTTTGTTACCCATCTACAAAGAAAAAGGACAAAGGTTTCCTCAGTCCTCATTCTTCCTTTGGAGTGACCCAGGGTAGAGAGGAAAACAGTGGAGATGTACTCCCTTCTGTTTTCCCTCATTGGTTCTCTGGGGCCTGAGATCCATTAAAGGTGCCAACCATGGAAGAAGCCATGACCCTCACACATGGATCTGAAGGAGCTAAGCAGCAGTAATAGTCATGCTCTCCTGCAAGACCCCCTTTCTCTGCTGAGGATTTTCCTTTGATTTCCTACATTTGTGGGATCTGCTGGCTCTCTGATAGGTGGATCTCTTGAGAGACTATGTCACACTTGCATTTGGGCCAGGCCCCTTAATGGAGGAAATAATCTGTGTTGAGATCTATATTCTGCTATTATGACCCATGCTAAAGTATTTATTCTTAAGGAGTGGTTCCAGCTGACTTCCAAACCTAAAATTCCTTTCCTACTTAAATACCATTCTAATTGAAGGCAGAGTAGGTGACTCAAAAGAATGTAGGAATCAAATGAGGCTAAAATTTGGTTTCAGAAGACATTTTCCTCCTCACTGTCAAAGAGAGAGTTTTGCCACACACTGAGGGAGAATAAAACCTTGTCACTAGTAGAAGGGCACAAAAGAGCGAAGAATTGGAAAACTAGGAGTTTTTAGCAAAGAGCCATCAAGGTTCCCCATAGAGAAGATGCCCATTCCACTAGGTGGCGCTGTAAACCTTGACCTACAAGACAGTAGCTTTGTTTCCATATGTTCTTTAGACAAAGGGTAAAAGAGAGATCTGAGGCATGGTAGGCCATCCCCACAACATGCCTCCCAGTTAAGAGAAAGTTAGTTGTCTCATAGAGAGATTATCCAATTCAATGGGGCAGTTATGGCTACTCCCATGGAAAAATAAACAGCCTAGGTTGGGCACAGTGACTCACACCTGTAGTCCCAGCACTTTGGGAGGATGAGGTGGGTGGATCAGTTGAGGTCAGAAGTTTGAGATCAGACTGGCCAACATGGTGAAACCCTGTCTCTACTAAAAATACAAAAATTAGCTGGGTGTGGTGGCACATGCCTGTGATTCCAGCTATTCAGGAGGCTGAGTCAGGCGAATCACTTGAACCTGGGAGGTGGAGGTTGCAGTGAGCTGAGATCACGCCATCGCATTCTAGCCTGGGTGACAAGAGTGAAACTCCATCTCAAAAAAATAAAAAATAAAAAAAAAAATAGTGTAAATGGAGAGAGGGACATTAAATGGGGAGAAATAACCCCCCATCCAAGTCCAACTCCAAGAAGTGCCATCATTGAGAGTTAGATAATCCCTTAAACCTGGATCATGAAATCCCCCTGTTTCTAGAAAGTCACCAAACAGCAGTCTCTTGAATTACATTCTCAGTTACCACAGCACCCACTAATCCTGCCTAACTGGACTATATTCCTGGGCTGTAAAAATTCCTACTGCACTGCATACAGAGAGGAGATAGTAACTGCAGAAAGGGAAGAAGGTAGCTGCAATAGGAAAAGTTTGTAAATCCTGTGGATGATATCCAATGGGCTGGAGTTAGTATAAGGGCCTTCAGGTAACACCAGTCTGTAGCCTCAGTCAGAAACTCTCAGAAGGACCTCCTTTCAGCTCCAAATAACGGTTAGTCTTTCCATGAAAGGAAGCTAGTTCAGAACACAGCCAACATTCCCAGCACTCTGAGGGTGGAGGGGTTTAGCTAAGTCCTCCTTGTCAAGCCTGTCATCTGAGTCTTTAGACCAGTAACTACACTAATCACATTTAGATGGCTGAGAGATGCCTCTCATTTTTCTTAATTTTAAAATTATCAACAGGAGGCTTTGGAAATGAAAGTAAAAAGTTGGGGTCTGCTCCCACTCATCATTTCAATCCATCTATCTTGGACAAGCATCCACAATGAAACAGCCTCATTGATTGGGTGGCACCCTAAGTTCTTGGTCTCATGGCTGAGAAAATCATGGATCAAGGACACCGACACACCAAGGGTGAGGTATGAGCAGAAGCAGCAGTTTAATTGGCAAAAGAAAGAGGACAGTTCTCTGCAGCAGAGAAGGGTCCCAGAAAGGGTTACAATTTTTACAGTTAAATGCAAATGCAAAGGCTTTTATGAGAAACCTATGAGGTCTGGGATCTCATTTGCATAAGGTGAGATTTTCCGGTAGATGCTCCCCATCCTCCTAATTCACATGCAGGTCCTTAGTTTGCATTACTTCATATGACTTTGTTTCCCTTATGCACATGTGTCAGGGGACAAAATTTTGCATTGTGGGCATGTCTAGGCAAGTCACCTGTGTAGCCTTTCTTATCCGTACACCTGTGGGCATGTCTTAAGCAAGCCTCCCTGTGCAAGTTTCCTTATTTGTGCCTGCAGGCTGTTCTTTAGTTTGAACAAATTCAACTGAAAACCCACCCTAACTGCCTGACTGACCAGGTTATTTCCTTTCTCTTCTCTCCATAATAGCTTTATTTTCTACATTTCTATCAATATTCTAGCCATGACCACTTAGCCAATCTCTAAGGAGTCCCAAATTTTCCTAGTCTTGTCTTCTAAAACTGTCTCTAGAAATTAGGATTTTTCTCAGCTGCCCCTTTAAATTCTTCAGCCTCTGCCCATTACCCCATTTCAAAGGCTCTTCCACATTTTCGGGTATTTGTTATCAGTGACACCCCATTTCTCAGTACCAGTTTTCTGTATTAATTGATTTCCTGTTGCTTATTACAGAACACCTGAAACAGGACAAGTTATAAATAAAAGAATTTGTTTCTGACAATTATGGAGGCTGAGAAGTTAAAGGTCAGCCGGGCACATCTGGTGAAATCCTTACGGGTGGGAACTCTGTCACATTGTGAGAAAGCCCAGGGCATCGCATGGCTCAGGGGGCTGAGTGCACTACTGTGCGATCATGTTAGCTCAGGTCTCTCTTCCTGTTTTTATAAAGTCCTCACTTCCACTCCCATAATGACCCATCAATCCACTAATCCACGAATAGAATAGATGCATGCATTCACTGAAGGCAGAACCCTCATGATCCAATCATCTCTCAAATTTCCTAATCCCCAGTGCGGCAGTATTGAGAGGTGAGGTTAAAGATCTTTGATCTTTAATTTGGATCTTTAATTTTGATCAAAGATCTTTAATCTTACCTCTCAATATTGCCACATTGGGCATTATGTTTCAAAAGGAGTTTTAGAGGGGGAATTCAAACAATAACAATAAATGAAAATACGCTTAATTCCCTATCTCACCACTTATACAAAATAACTCAAAATGGAAACTAGACCAAGATATAAAAAAACTATAACATTTTTAACATGCTGACTGGCAACAATCTATACGCCTTAAGATTGAGCAAAACTTTTTCAGCTGTAACACCCAAAGCATGATCCATAAATTAAAAAAAAAATACACACACACAGATACAAGCACGGAACAAATTAAACTTTGTTAAGGTTTTCCTCTGTAAATATCACTTTTAAGGAAATAAAAATACAAGCCACAGAGTGGAAGAACGTACTTGGAAATCACAGTTGTAGCAAAAGTATTGTAACCACAATGTAAGCACTCTCAGCAGAGAACTCTACCAACACAACCAGGCCAATTTTAAGATGGACCTATGTTTTCAAGCTATACATCACTAAAGGAGGTTTATAAATAGAAAATATGCATAGTAAAGGATGCACAAGGTCATTACTTATTAGAACAATCTGAATTAAAACAGAAGTGGGATAATTCTACTACATACCTGTTAGATTGGTTAAATTAACTGAAAATACCTAGGACTGATGTGAAGCAACTGAAACACTGATGGCATCACTGAGAAGAAAGCAAAATGGGGTAGAACCACTTTTGAAATCCATTTGGCAATTTCTCACAATAGAAAACTTACACTTAGCATATAAACCATCAATCCCACTCCTTGGCGTTTGCCTAAGGAAAATGAATATTTATGTTGACAGAGAAACCTTTAATGCAAATGTTTATGGGAACTTTATTCATAATTGTGCCAAACTGGAAAAAAACCAGAATTCCTTCAATAAGTGAATAGTAAACAAGCTGGTATCATATAAAATGCCATAATACTCAGCTACAAAAAGCAGAACTATTGATTTATGCAGAAACTTGAATTACTCTTAAATGCATTTACTAACTGAAGAAAGCAAGACAAAAAAGTGACATACATTGTGGTTTAGTTCATTTAAACTACTCTAGCAAAATACTATAAACTGGATATAAACTGGATTGCTTATAAGCAATGGCCATTTATTTCTCAGAGTCCTGGAGGCTGAAATTCAAGATCAGGTTACCAGCAAGGACAAATTCTGATGTTGTCTTGTTGGTTACATTATTGCAAACTTCATGTTGTATCTTCACAGGATGAAGATCAGAGAGGGATAAAAAAGTTTCTCATGAGTCTTATGAGGGCACTAATCCCATTCATGAAGATTCTGCCCTTACGACCTCATCTAATTGTCATTATCTCTTAAATGCCCCATTTCCTAGTACTATTATATTGAGGGATAGAGTCTAAACATAATTATGTAAATTTCAGGAAAACACAAATATTCAGTCCACAGCATATTATATCATTTAATTTATATAACATTATAGAAAATACAAAAAAAAAAGTACAGGGACCAAAAAACATAGCAGTAGGTATCAGGTGTTGGGATTGAGAGACAGGTTAATTCCAAAGAACATGAGAGAATAGAGTGAGTAAACTTCTATATCACGACTGTGGTAGTAGATATGTAACTTTATGCATTTGTCAAAACCCTTAGAATTCTGAATACTATTCAGCATTAAAAGGAAATAAATGATAAAGTAGCTTAGATGCATCACAGGGATGTTATAATGATTTTTTAAAGCTAATATCAAAAGTTTACATATTGTATACTTTCTTTTCTATAACATTTTGAAGCAATAATTTTAGCTATAGATAGCAGATTAGTGGTTGTCCGATATTAGTGTCAGGGACCATGGATGAAACTATAGAGGAATAGCCTAAGAGAATTTCTCTGTGTTGATGGGAAACTTCTGTATCTTGACTGTTGTAGTGGCTATACAAATCTTATCATATAAAGAAATTACACAGAATTACATACATGTACAAACACATTCACATACATGAAAGCATGAAATTTGAATATGTTCCATAGCTTTGTGTTAATACCAATTTTCTGAGTTTGATATTATAATTATGTAAAACAATGCCCTTAGGGCCCTTAGGAAAAGTAAAATGTTTTAAATTACATATAATTGTACACCACAAATAATAAATTTCACTGTTTAAATTTTTAAAAATCAACTAGGAGAGGAGAGAATATTAGTCTGCTCATGCTAACCCAAAATACCAAAAACCAGGAGGCTAAAACAACAATTTAGTTGTCCACAGTTCTGAAAATTAGAATTCCAAGATCAAATGTCAGCAGGGTTGGTTTCCTCTGAGACCTCTCTTTCTGGCTTTCAGATGGAAGCCTTCATGCTGGGTCTTTACATGACCTTTTTCACTGTGCTAACACATTCCTGAAGGACACCAGTCATGCTGATTAGAGTCCCACCCTTATGATTACATTTAACCTTAATTACGTCTCTTTAAAGTCCTTATTTTCAAATATAGTCATATTGGAGTTATGGCTTCAGCATATAAATTTTAGGGTATCATAATTCAGTCCTAACAGAGGGAAACTAAAAGTAGAATAAAGTCAGTAACAAATAAACCTAAGTATATTCCAAATTAATAATTACACCAAAGAGAGTAGGGATGAAAAAAGACAAACCTCTGTAACTATTTGGAAAATGGTGTTTTAGATGGGTGGTATAAGAGTAAATTTTAAAAAATGAAATAAAACTGTATACAAATGCAGTGTTCTGTTAATAATATGTAGTAATTGTTTTCCTCACAGGTGTATGGATTACAATTCTAAAACTATGCTATGTGTATATTAGGATTTAATCAATCAATCAATAATAAGTAATTACAACTTAGTTTCTTATTGTTGAAGAAATAAGTTCTCTGGTGTTGAATGTAAATACTCCTCCTTAAAATATATATTATACATCAGTTAGTATACATTATTCTACTTCCTAGCTCTGTCTATTGAGAGGCCCTAGAAACAATGAACTCTTTGTATTAAGCTGTTCTTGCACTGCTATAAATAAATATCTGAGACTTGGTAATTTATAAGAAGAAGGTTTAATTGGCTCAAAGTTCTGCAGACTGTACAAGGATAGCTACATTCGCTTCTGTAGAGGTCTCAGGAAGCTTGCAGTCATGGCAGAAGGCAAAGTTGGGAGCAGGCCCATCACATGATGATAATGGGAGCAAGTGAGCTAGGCGGGTGTGGTATCTTCTGAAGAGAGAAAGTGAGAGAGAGAGAATACGACAGCGACTATGCCATGCAGTTTTAAACAACCAGATGCTTTGAGAACTCACACATGTTCATGAAGATAGCACCAAGCCACGGCCCAAACACCTCTCACCAGGACCTGCCTTCAGCATTAGAGATTACAGTCCAACAGAAAGAAGATTTGAGTGGAACAAATATCCAAACTAGACCATATTTGTAGCAATGAACACAATTAATGTACTTATCTTGGTCTCTAAACACAATTTTCTAAGAAAAGAAACAAGAGCTTCTTGGAGAAATGATTGATTCCAGACTTGTAGCAGGGAAGATCAAGTTATGCCTGGAGAATCATAGGGTACAAGATAGTAGAGAAAAGGTGAGATAGATAGATAGATGATAGAAGATAGATAGATAGATGGATGAGAGAGATAGATAGATGATAGATAGATAGATAGAGATAGATGGATTGGAGGAGATGGATGGATAGAGAGATAAGATAGATGGATGATGATGGATTGGGATGGATGGATAGATAGATAGATAGATAGATAGATAGATAGATAGATAGATGATAGATAGAAATAGATAGATAGGCAGACATGGACATAGGTATAGACACATGCATGATGAAAGAGCATATAAGACATTCTGAAATAGCTTCAAATAGCCCAACCTGAAACAAACTTAGCAACAACATTGATAATAAAATAATATAATATTTTAAGCTATCAGATAAAATCTATACCCATGAGTTCATATTTTTATATATAAACACACAAATTGAATAAAAAGATTATTGGGAGACATGGCACAGCTGCTCCTTACAGGAAAATTTCAATGAGTAATATAGAATGAATGAGAAAAGTAGAATATCACCATTAGAACACTGCAGTATAATGAAAGAAGGCGAGATCCATAGTGAATAATAAAATTAGTGATCAAAAGCTTGAAGAAAAACAAATATTTGCATAGTCTCAAAGGATCTCTCTCAGGATATTTATTAATTATAAAAGAAAAAATAATAACTATAGGAAAGAAAATCAGAAGCAACACTTTAATGAAGTGATCAAAGTTAGCATCTCAACAATCAGATATGTTACCATTATCTTGTCATGTTTCACGGAGAAGGGCAAATGCGACATATTATTCTTGTCAAAAAATGTATGTCAAATCTCATCATGAAAAGACATTAGTGAAACCCAAATTGAGGGGCATTCTAGACAATATCTTACCAACATTCTTCAAAAATATCAAGGTCATTGAAGACAAAAAAGGTTGGAATAACTGTTACAGATGGGAGGATATCTAACATCCAAATGCACTTTGGAATCCTGGATTGAACTTTGGAATAGAAAAATACTAATAGTGGAAAAATTTGTAAAATCTAAATAAAACCTTTAGCTTAGTTATTAGCATAGTATTAATATTAATATCTTAATTTTGTGATTAAGCAAAGTGTTATTTTTATGAGATACTGGGTGAAGGTTGCACAGAAAATATCTGTACTATTTTTCAACTTTTTTATATTTATTAAACTATTTCAAAATATAAAAGACATGAGAATCATAAATTTAAGTCTAATTTTCAGCTTTGCAGTTTACAGGCAATTTTAATATCATTGATAATGTAATGTTTCCTTGCTGTTAATGTCACCATATAAAATATCTAGACTTGTAATAACAAAAATTGCTAATGTATAATTTTTATTTACATATTTTGTGTATTTTAGATATGGACTTTGATTTTGCTTCTGCAGTTCTCAAAATTCTAGGATACATTTTGTTCAAAACTAAAATGAAGCTTATAAAAATACCTTCAGAAAAGAAATATAAGACCTGAGAAGATATAATACTACTGAATAGGTAAGATTGGATTATTGTATTGGATGGCTTGTTCATTTCTTTTCAAACAAGAGAAAGAATGGGATACTCCCACTTTGGTGTCTGGTGGTATGACTTGTGGACCCTGTTAGCAATGCATGCTGCAGGAGCTGTAATAGAAGTGACTGTCTAATTGTCATTGTTTCCCGAGAAGTCATTATGTACCCAGATAGCATGTGTCTTTTCAACATGACAATAATTAAATCACCTCAACCACTGCATGGAAGTATTAGCTAGTTTAACGCATTGATGAGTACCTAAGTTTTACAATTCTAGGGAATGTTACCTGAGTTGTGCTTTCAATAGGTGATTTTCATACACATTAGTTTGATATATTTCACACTTTCCCCTAGCTCATAATTTTTTTTTAAAAAGGCTCTATGGCTGTTTCATTCTGACTTAAAAAAAATAATAAAACTTGCTCATTCTCAATTAAACACTCTCTTCTGTACCAAACAAAGCATGAGACTTTTCTTATCATTGCTCTGATGGTAGTGATTCTAAAAAACTGAAAAAAATAGTATTTAAACAGCAGTAACACATCCTAGTCCAGTTTATACAGTGGTGCAGTTAAGAAACACTTCTAGGGGGTTGGGCGCGTTGGCTCTCGCCTGTAATCCCAGCACTTTGGGAGGCTGAGACGGGCGGATCACGAGGTCAGGGGATCGAGACCATCTTGGCTAATACGGTGAAACCCCGTCTCTACTAAAAATACAAAAAATTAGCCGGGCGTGGTGGCGGAGCCTGTGGTCCCAGCTACGCGGGAGGCTGAGGCAGGAGAATGGCGGGAACCCGGGAGGCGGAGCTTGCAGTGAGCCAAGATGGCGCCACTCACTCCATCCTGGGCAAGAGAGTGAGACTCCTCTCAGGAAAAAAAAAAAAAAAAAACGCTTTTAGGGAATTATAATGAAATCCTCTTCTAACTCAGAATGTCAATATTCAGAATCAAAATAGCTTTAATAACCATTTCACTTCATGTTTGATATACTTACAGGATCACTTTAAAAAGTTCGTTGTATTAATCAGATTGAAGAAAACTAGGAAAGAAATGACTACATAGATGTATGACTTTGATTAATAAAATGTAATAAAGTGATGGCAAATGAGATTCTTCAACTGAATATAAGTGACAGAAGCAAAGCAAATTTAAAGAAGCAGATCAATGTTATTAGTATCTCCTCAGCATACAGTGAAAAGAACACAATTTGCAAAATTAGAGGCATAAGATGCATATTAATTGCATTCCTCTTTAAATTACTCCTTGGTTAATCAAATCAAAATATGCAGAATTAATCAATCTGTAGATTACCAACAGCCTATACGATTTGGTTTTTGAGATATTCAGATGAATGGTGTTTGTAATGTACTATTATGAAAGGAAATAACTGGACCCTAATTTTTTTCTTGATTCAAATAAAATAATACATTAAAAATCAGACAGACAAACTTTCTGAAAATGTTAATAAAATTATTTAAAATTCTAGGTCCTAAAATGAATTATACTACTGATATCCTAAATCTTCAAAATACTATAGAAAATAAAGTTTTCTAAATAATTAGAAGACAATATACAGAACCATTTATCAAAAGAACAATATATCATGCTATATCAATAAGTATTTCTAAAGATCTATAGTCAATGTAATAAAATTTAAGCTTATGACCAACAAATTTTTAAGCTTTAATAAAATTAACTTTAAAAACACTGTAACAAACTACCAATTATAGAAAAAATCACAGATGTGATATAGTTCTGCTTTCTCTTATCAGAAAAATACATAATGTGTTAGATTATCACGTAATATTTGAGTAACGTTGTATTGATTAAGGTTCTTTTAAACAGTGCTTCTGAAGGTGAAGTCTAAGGGCCTACAGCAACCACAACACTTGGGAACCTGTTGGAGATACAAAGTCTTGGACTATGTCTCGTAACTCTTGGATTGGAAATTGCATTTTAAGTTTGGCAAATGACTAATTTTAAAAAGCTGATTTCTAATCTTTGACCTTGTATTGAAAACCGTAATAAAAACAAACACACAAATAACTTGGACATAGATTTTAAATGCTCCAGGTGATTTTAAAAGGTGGCAAAGTTGGGAACCACTTTGCTGTAAGATACATAATGATTCAACAATAGGTAAATTTTTATCAATGGTGATCCACATAAAGTTAATTATATTGATAGTTATCTTTATTTCTGTTAAAGAGGAAACGACTTAAGTTTAGGCCTTCCTTTTAAAAAATATGTTCTTGAAAAGTTGTAAATAATCCAAAGAATTATAAATCAAATAAAAGAACAACTAACTTCATAAAGGTTTCTTTAAAGTATAGTGGGGAATACATCTGTAATTGAGAACGTTCATTTTAATTACCTATGTTATTAACACCCTGTGCCCTGTAATTTATAAAGTTTTCTTAAATTAATTATGTTTTGAACATCTTTTGTCCTTTAATCGGATTTACACATGTAATTCAATTTTTGAATACAAAACAACGTATTTTATTTTTGACTTATTCAAATATTTGCTATGCTGGAGTAGTTATTCCAGAATGAAAATGAAAAATTACTGAAAAAGTCACTTATTGTTCTTCACTTCTATATAAACTGCTTAAGCTTTTTTATCTCAATGGAAAAATGAATATTTTAATCTATACAAGAATCCTTTTAATAGCTATATTTGGGCGCCAATATTATGCCCTTAAGAGCAGAATACTAGTTATCACTTTCTGATCCCTGTTTCTGTAACTTGATAGCGTGCAAGTTTATGATAGTGATTTAATAAATTCCTGTGGCAATGATTAGTCTGTAGTTGCTGTTCCCCAGAGCAATATAAGAAGCATCATGTGCAATAATAATAGTTTTTATTTCAGTTGACCTATCTGAAGTTAATAAACCCAAATGATAATTTAAGAATTCCATCCTTGATGAATTGTTCCAATGAATATATAAAAGTAGAGCTCTAAGTTTGTGTCTCATAAGAATTGTTCAGCAATAATTCTTTTTATAATTTTATTTTCAGTACCACTTAACTTACACTTGTCCTTGGTGTGAAGTATGCATTTGCTTGAATTGTAAGCATAAAGAAAAGTAAATAAGAAGAGATGGAGATATTAATATGTACAAAAGTTGAGAATATATTCAATTGCCTATAGACCTGCTAATTAAGCTATCTTAAGTGTTTAAATGAACTAATTTTAACTAGTTAAAGTAATATATTCGTGTCAGGTAACAGGTGTCAGTTCATATAATTATTTAGCCACCGTTTAAGCTAATTAAAGTCATTCATGTTTATTTATCCATACACGTTCTAATTGTTCACATAAGCGATCGAGATATATGTTTTAAACATTTTTAAGGTGTTTAAAAATATGCAAAACTCTACAGAAGGAGAATTAGATAGCTTGAGTCTTCATTGTTTTAATATCAGGCAAAAGTCAATAATCCTCCACTATCCAATCCCTCCGTTTATACTTTAAAACCAGCTGATACTCTAAGATGGAACGTCTCAGGCACTTTTTGCGCTGGATTGGATTGGATTAGAGACAGATCAGTTGTGGTGAGAGTGTTAGGTTTTCTTAATCTTATAATTTTTGATGCAGACTGATGAATGACATGTTTTTATAATTTTCAAGCTTCAAAATCTATTGTGGAAGTTGCTATCGCAATATTTTAAATATGTAGACTTATGCCCCATCCCAGTTTTCATAAAATTAATGTTGAAAATCAGATTAATGTGAAAACATATTCCATAGAAAACCATGTGTTTTTCTTTTTGTAAAAGAATAGAAAATTATATATAAAAACTAACACTCATCCCCCAAAAGACTATTCTTAAAAACCTCAATGAAGGAGAATTGGTCTCATGTCAGCACATTGAAAGAGAACACAGTGATCAAATAACATCATGAAGATTTAGGTAAAAACTGATTCAAAGAATTAGAGAGTATGATTATAAGCACTTATAGAGAATTTGTCGTTTATGCTAGATGTAAAATAGCCACAGCATTAGTGTGTAGAGATAATGTATTGCAAAGTTTGGGTTTTTTGCTCTGAAATATGGTATAGACCACTCCAATCATTTCTTAAGACTGTTATGATCTAATCTAGAAACTATAAAAGCATCTGCAATAAAATGCTCCAGTACATGCCTAATAAGGCTAATAACATTTATAATGATACCAGCTGTTGAAATCAACATAATATACATAATTAAGTAGCAGTTGATAGTACCCTACAGCGTTTTCATCTGCTTCATTAGAATACAATTTCCAAAATTTTAAAATGGTTACCTTTGGTTTAGAAGTAAGCTTCTCTTTACCCATTGTAAAATATATTTACAGGTTAACAGTGTAACCTAAAAATATACTTGATTTCTCATTTCAAGAAAATACCCAAGAGATAGTTTTTAACATTAAAAAAATACCATCTCAATCACCTAATCATATTTGCATATGCCCATCAAGTCTAAATAGTCGTTAGTAAGCGAATGCATAATTAATAATGCTTTGCTGTGTGAATAGCATGAAAACAATAATCTAACAAGTTGTAATGACATCTCGAGAACGTCCAGGTGCCCACACTGGAGTGCTTTGCACAATTATTCACTCAACTGCAGCCTGTGACATTCTGGGCCTTAGCTGATCCTGCCCACCGTCAGCCTCCCAAGTAGATCTGGGAATATTAGGCACTGTGCCACCATGCATAGCTAATTTTTGTATTTTTTAGTAGAGACAGGGTTTCACCATATGTCCCAGGCTTGATGTCGAACTCCCTGGATCAAGGGAGCTGCCCGCCTCGCTCTCCCAAAGGTGTGTGGGATTTGCAGGCACGAGCGCACTGCTCTGGCGTCCTTTTCTTAACTATATCCAAAACAAGACAGAAATATGAACATTGTTGATAGACCCCAAGTTTTATAATTTTATAATTTAAGAAACTAAATGTATTATGACAGAGAAACCCTTGTTCAAAACTCAAGAGAAAACACCCCCACTAATTTAACAAAGTAACAAAAAAAATTTTTAGAGAAAATAGTTTTACAAGCACAATAAAAAGGGAGAAAATGGGCTTGAATGTATTGTATGAAGAACCAGTCATGTGGTTTTAATAATGAGTTGTGTGAGTTTTTTTTTTTTTTTTGCTTTTTTTTTTTTTTTTTTTTGTAACACCCCAGTTTTCTGATGCAGAGACATTGAGTTGGAAGAGTATTTTGAATTCTCAATTATGGATTTTAATTTGGAGAGAATAAAAAATAAATGCGTTCAATAGATGTTGCTGGAACAATTAAAGTTCTCAAAAGTTTTCATGTCTTTGTCTGCATGGGATGAATCCGAGTGGTCATTTACTAGGACTTAGGAGAATACAAAGCCCAGAAACCCGTACCCAGAGAGAGGCTCAGCTCCGTTTCTTTCCAATCTCTCATGCTTTTGTGGTTCAGGGGGAAAAAAAATGAATGGAGATCAAGATTAAGCTTTCCAACTCCAGCTTAATGATGAAAAGTAAACTGATCTTAATCAAGTGGGACGGGTGTCAAGAAGAATTCAGTCACACTAAATCAGAGTAAAATGGGAAGTTCTGGACACAGCTATCCACAAAACTTAACCATAAAGAAGACACTAAGCATTATTAATAATTACAGATATGTTCTTCTAAAACAGTGAAAGAAAACAATGTAGCATGTAGGTAAAGAATTCAGTCTGTAAGAAAACATAACTCCAGGTAATAAACATATTACACTGTAACAGATAATATAGATAACAGTATGCACAAAGTTAATAAAAAATGTAGAGACACTAGAGCAAGAGCTTAAAATCCAGATAAAACAGGCAAACTACAACAGAGTGGATGAAAAGAGGGATAATATTGTTGAGGAAAACAGTTCAGTGGATATTGGTTATTTGGTTGGTATTTGGCTTCTGTATTTTCACTTTTTGAATTACTTGTTCTATTCTTTTTAAGAGAATGAATCACTTCTATTATAAATTCATTGTTCCATCAAATGTACATGTACGGTATAACCAAATACTGATTTCAAAACTGACATCATTTCATATATTTTTGTATTCTACTATATGCATTTTATTAATCTGAAAGCATTGTTCAATATATAATCTGTAATGGTCTGTTTTCATATATATATATGTGTGTGTGTGTGTGTGTGTGTGTGTATATATATATATACATATATATATATTTTATATATATAA
>NW_016803334.1:1160879-1165463 GCF_001698545.2 Rhinopithecus bieti
AAATATATATATATATATATATATTTTGAGATGGAATCTCACTCTGTTGCCCAGGCTGGAGTGCAGTGGCACAATCTCAGCTCACTGCAAGCTCCACCTCCCGGGTTCCCGCCATTCTCCTGCCTCAGCCTCCCGAGTAGCTGGGACTACAGGCGCCGCCAGCACGCCCAGCTGATTTTGTTTGTTTGTTTGTTTGTTTTGTATTTTTAGTAGAGACGGAGTTTCACCGTGTTAGACAGGATGGTCTCGATCTCCTGACTTCGTGATCCACTCACCCTGGCCTGCCAAAGTGCAGGGATTACAGGCGTGAGCCACCGCACCTGGCTGGATTGACTTTTATATGTTAAGTGTTATTCTAAGTTATGAAGTTATAGCAATGAATAAAGAAAATGTTATGCTTTCAAGAAGCTTACACATTGTAGCACTATTCACAAAAGTCAAACTGTATAAACATCTTAAATGAGACCTAAGAGAAATGAAATCCTAAGAGAACACTGGCAAAACCCAGCAAAAATGGGTACAATTCCTCACCAAATTCAGCTTCTCCCAGACTTCTACCTGTGGCTCCTGTTTGAGAGAGGATGGTTAACATTTTTGCTTGTCCCTCCTTTCCAGGTTCATACTGACAGGGGAAAAACATTTATTAAAAAATTATTCTTTGAATTTGTGATTCTTGTGGATTTGTTATTAGTATCTGTTGGGTTATTGATCTCTAGTTTTCCAAAAATTGTCCTTGTTTTCATTTTCTCTGTGTAGTTTTTCATAAAGAGGAAAATCATAAGTTCTCTTTTCCTCCTGTTTTATTTGTTGAAAAGTTTGACTTTTTAAACAATGAATTGATTCTCTGGTCTCTGCCAACCTAGAGAGAACAAATTGTAGAGCTTATGTCAGGTAACCAGGTTTGGAGTTCACCTGCAGGTATGAAATGTCCATTGTCCAAATATGTCAGTTCTCAGGAATTTGTCTTAATTGTTTCAGCCTTCCTTGCCTTGCTAATAATGAGGATCTTTACTTTATCTTCCGTTTTTGGAAGAAACGTCAGATTTTGCACCCTCTTTGGAAATCTAATTCTTTCATCTGATTATAAGCCGTAAAAAGGCTTGCTGGTTTTGAATCACAATACAAGTAGGTATGGACTTTATTTATTTCTTTCTTTATGACAGAATCTCGCTCTGTCATCAGGCTGGAGTGAAGTGGTACAATCTCAGCTCACTGCAACTTCCACCTCCCGGGTTCAAGCGATTCTCCTGCCTCAGCCTCCCAAGTAGATGGACTACAGGCGTGCGCCAGCTCGCCTGGCTAATTTTTTGTATTTTTAGTAGAGATGGGGTTTCACCATATTGGCCAGCATGGTTTCTCCATAGTGGTCAAGCTGGTCTCAAACTCCTGACCTCAGGTGATCCGCCTACCTTGGCCTCCCAAAGTGCTGGGATTACAGGCGTGAAACCCCGCGCCCGGCCGGAAATAAGAACTTTTCTATCTAAAAGTATATAAAGGGTACTTTCAGTCACTCGGAGATGTCAATCTTAACCATGTCTTCGAAATCTTAACATCTCAGGACTTAGCTAAGCAGCCAGCTGAAGTCAGATTTGAAATAGAGTTAAATTTCAGAAAGGAAAAACCAAAACCGGGAATGTTTGCTATTTTTTCCAGCTAAAAGAATTGTAGGAGCTCTATCGTCAAAAGTTGTCTTAATTGAAAGCTGACATTTAGGCTAAATATTGTGTGCGTGTGTGTTTGTGTGTATGTGTGTGTGTGTGTATACACATATAATATACACATATATACATGTATATGTGTATACAGATACACATACATACACATATGTATACACACATATACACACACATATTTATACATATATACCTATATATGTGTATACAGATACACATACATACACATATGTATACACACATATACACACAGACATATATACACATATTTATAAAGTTTTCTTAAATTAATTATGTTTTGAACATCTTTTGTCTTTAATCGGATTTACACATGTAATTCAATTTTGAAATAAAAAACAAAGTATTTATTTTGATTATTCAAATATTTGCTTATGCTGGAGTAGTTATTTCCAGAATGAAAATGAAAATTACTGAAAAGTCACTTATTGTTCTTCACTTCTATATAAACTGAGCTTAAGCTTTTTTATCTCAATGAAAAATGAATATTTTAATCTATACAAGAATCCTTTAATAGCTATATTTGGCGCCAATATTATGCCCTTAGAGCAGAAGTACTAGTTATCACTTCTGATCCTGTTTCTGTAACTTTGGATAGTGCAAGTTTATGAATAGTGATTTAATAAATTCCTGTGGCAATGATTAGTCTGTAGTGCTGTTCCCAGAGCAATATAAGCAAGCATCATGTGCAATAATATAGTTTTTATTTCAGTTGACCTATCTGAAGTTAATAAACCCAAATGATAATTTAAAATTCATCCTGATGATTGTTCCAATAAATATATAAATAGTATAGCTCTAGTTTTGTCTCATAAGAATTGTGCAGCAATAATTCTTTTTATAATTTTTATTTTCAGTACCACTTAACTTACACTTGTCCTTGTGTGAAGTATGCATTTTCTTGAATTGTAATCATAAGAAAGTAAATAAGAGAGATGGAGATATTAAATGTACAAAAGTTGAGAATATATTCAATTGCCTATAACCTGCTAATTAACATCTTAAATGTTTAAATGAACTAATTTTAACTAGTTAAGTAATATATTGTGTCAGGTAACAGTGTCAAGTTCATATAAATTATTTTACCACCTTTAAGCTAATTAAAGTCATTCATTTTATTATCCATACACGTTCTAATTGTCACATAATCATCAATATAGTTTTAAACATTTTAAGGTGTTTAAATATGCAAAACTCTACAAAGAGAATTAGATAGCTTTGAGTCTTCATTGTTTTAATAGAGCAAAAGTCATAATCTCCACTATCCAATCCACTCCGTTAACTTTAAAAACCATCTGATACCTAGATGAACGTCCAGGCACTTTTTGCTGATGGATTGATTAGAACAGATAGTTGTGGTGAGAGTGTTAGGTTTTCTTAATGCTTATAATTTTGATCAGACTGTGAATACATTTTTTATAATTTTCAGCTTCAAATCTATTTTGGAAGTTGTATCTCAATATTTTAAATATGTAGACTTATGCCCCATCCCAGTTTTATAAAATTAATGTTAAAATCAATTATGTAAAACTATATTCCCATAGAAAACCATGTGTTTTCTTTTGTAAAAGAATAGAAAATATAATAAAACTAACACTCATCCCCAAAAGACTATTCTAAAACACTCAATGAAGGAGAATTGTCTCATGTCAGACACATGAAAAAACACAGTGATCAAATAACATCATAAGATTTAGGTAAAAACTGAATTTCAAAGAATTAGAGAGTATGATTATAAGCACTTATTAGAGAATTTGTGTTTATGCTATATGTAAAATACCAACAGCATTAGTTGTAGAGATAATTATTGCAAGTTTGGTTTTTTGCTTCTTGAAATATGGTATAACCACTCTCATCCATTTCTTAAGACTGTTATGATCTAATTAGAAACTATAAAACATCTTGCAATAAAATGCTCCATACATGCCTAATAAGGCTAATAACATTTATAATGATACCAGCTGTTGAAATCCAACAGATATACATAATTAATGGCAGTTGAAGTTTACCTACAGCTTTTCCATCTGCTTCATTAGAATACAATTTCCAAAATTTAAAATGTTACCTTTGTTTAGAAGTTAAGCTTTCTCTTTACCCATTGTAAAATATATGTACATTTAACATGTAACCTAAAAATATACTTGATTTCTCATTTCAAGAAAATACCCAAAGATAGTTTTTTATGATAAATACGTTAAAAAAATACCATCTCAATCACCTAATCATATTTGCATATGCATCAAGTCTAAATATCTTAGTAAGAAATGCATATTAATAATGCTTTGTGTGTGAATACATAAAACAATAATCCTAACAATTGTCAATGACATCTCGAGAACTCCAGTTGCCCACACTGGAGTGCTTTGGCACAATATTCACTCAACTGCAGCCTTGACATTCTGGGCTTAGCTGATCCTCCCACCTCAGCCTCCCAAGTATCTGGGAATATAGGCACTTGCCACCATGCATAGCTAATTTTTGTATTTTTAGTAGAGACAGGGTTTCACCATATTTCCCAGGCTGATTTCGAACTCCTGGGATCAAGTGATCTGCCCGCCTCAGCTCTCCCAAAGTGTTGGGATTTCAGGCACGAGCCACTGCTCCTGGCTCCTTTTCTTAACTAATATCCAAAACAAGACTATGAAATAAACATTGTTATAACCCCAATTTTATAAATTTTATAATTTAAGAAACTAAATGTATTAATACAGAGAAACCTTTCAAAACTCAGAGAAAACACCCCCACAATTTAACAAATAACAAAAAAATTAGAGAAAATAGTTTACCAGCAACAATAAAAAGAGAAAATGGGCTTGAATGTATTTTATGAAAGAACCAATCATGTGGTTTAATAATGAGTTGTGTGAGTTTTTTTTTTTTTTTTTTTTTTTTT
>NW_016803334.1:1169546-1183691 GCF_001698545.2 Rhinopithecus bieti
GTTATGAAGTATGAGAACATGTTTTGTTTAAAAAATAATTTTGTTTAGTTGAAAAGTTATTTCAAAGTTGTTTCCACAATATATGAAAGAAAAAAATGAGACAGATAAACTAAATGGACTTAGAAAGTTGGAGAAAGGATGAAGATAATATCTAAAATACTATAGAAAGTCTATAGAAATAACATGTGGTCAAAGCTAATTGAGATTAGGTATATTAGTTTAGAAGGATTTATGAAAATTAGGTTTAGTATTAATACAACTAATACAAAGGTAGAATTTAGCTTTCTCTTTTGAATAACTTTTTTGTATAATATTAATAAAGGATTTAAAAGACTTTGGTTCATCTTTTGAATAAACTGCAAAACAAGAGGGAAAACTTTACGTTATGCCGTCTTTATTGAGTCTTTTGTTTGGAAAATTGAGACTTCTCCCCATCAAAGAATAAAGGTTTTTACTTGTTGAAATCTTTTAATTGCCTCTTTGACCGAACCTGTGATCCTATCTTCATCAAATATTTTAAACCTTTGACATATTTGACAGGCTTCCCAAAATAAAATTTCAAATTCTAAATTGCTTTTTTTAACATCAAACTAACTATTAGATATCCAAAAAAAAGGAAGGGGGGGGAGCTCTAGAAGTCCAAGAGAGACAATATTAGGCTTATTTGATATGTTAACTTATGTGGGAGGGATTGTCAAATCGGAAATAATGTTCCTTCTTTGAGTTAAGTTTGTATAAGTGTGTTGTTATATAAGTGTTACATAAGTTGTTACGTAAGTGTTGTTATATAAGTTGTTATATAAGTGTTATATAAGTGTTGTTAATCTGTGTTCCAAATTGTATAAGATTTATAACAAGATTATGTGTCTTGGTATATGTGGTCAGTCATAATTCTGAGTATTATGTTAAATTTTTGTATGCCACAGAAATAATTTTGTGAATTACATCTTTAACCATGACTATTCCAAAACTTTTGCTGTCTACAAACAAGTATTGTTTTACTTTTGTTCTTCAAGAAAGGATGGTTTGTAATTGGCTGCAAGGAAATTCATAGAAAAGGACCATAACACGTACTCTTAAGTACAAGTTTCTGATAATTTTGAAGTTCACACCATAGAACTAGGTAAAAGCTTCCAAATTTCTAATTAAAAAAAAACAACCAATGGGTTTATAGAGATTGCTAAGGCAACATCAAGCAGATCAATAATTAATTACATGCAATGAAACTGATAGAGGACTAGAATGATTCTTTAAAATTATTTCCTTTTGCTTCAGTCATTGTTGATTCTTTTGTGTTTTCTAGAATCACAAGATGTTTTTTTCTTTTATATGCTTTTATAGCTTAGAAAATTAGGTAAAGTATACTTTTCTAAACAGAAATCGAAACATTCACTTTTCAGTCTGATCCCTCCAAATAAAAAACGTTTGTTATGTATTCTTAAAATTTTGGACCAATATTATTTATTTGCATCCAATTCAGTAAGAATTTGCTCTTTTTTTTTTTTTTTTTTTTGGAGCAGGATATAAGAAGCACAGGTTATATCACAAGGCTTGATTTAGGATGCATATTTGTCAGATATGACCAGAGTACTTTAAGGAATAACTTAGCTTTAGGAGCCATTTAATCCCATTGTAAGAACTGGCCTGGTACCTTATCCCCATGTTTCCTTACGAGGTTTTCTAGTCTTATATTAGTAAAGAATGTCACTTTATGGCATGCCCAAGAACTCAAAACATTTGGGGGACCTCAAAAAAGAAGAATTCCACTCAGCTATTACTAGAAAGCTGATGGTGAGTTCACGGTTTGGTTTCATGCCTGGAGAGCTTTTAAAGCTATAATCTGATTTATTATCTAAATCTAGCAAACAGAATAAAACAAAATCCTATATGACAATAATTATTTGCTGTACTTTATGCAAAAAAATTAGGCCAAGTGTTAAGGCTAAATAAAACTTATTTTACAACTAAATTGACCTTACATTAAATACATTCAGTAAAAGTGGGTATGATTATAAGGGAAGAATTATGTTTCAGAAGAAAACTCTAGTACACTTGTTTTTAGATTCTAGCCCTGCCCATTGTGGGTTTTTTTTTTTTTTTAATTTCAATTTTATTATTATCTAAACTGAATACTGAATTTTAGTTTCCTTCAACATTTGGCTACAATTTACCAGATTAATCTCTTAAAATTTTCTCCCACCTCTTTTCCAACTTAAAATCACTAGAAATTTAAACAGTGCTTTTCTTGAAGCCCTATAAGCCAAGGTTAGACAACTTGATATAAGCTTTGGAAAAATAATACAACTTATTTATGGACAAAAATTTTACTGGGACATCTGATGCAAACTACAATCCAGGAAAATCTGTCAGATTATCACTGTTTACTTTCACTCCAACTGTAGATACTTAAGAGCACAAATCTCAAAATCTTTTCAGCTGACTGACTTCCAAAATTGGAGACT
This sequence comes from Rhinopithecus bieti, assembly GCF_001698545.2. Lineage (NCBI taxonomy): Eukaryota > Metazoa > Chordata > Mammalia > Primates > Cercopithecidae > Rhinopithecus > Rhinopithecus bieti. The sequence continues at coordinate 1,172,009 of NW_016803334.1, forward strand.
GGTTTGTAGACTGCTCCAGATGTTAACCTTTGTTTTTTCTTTTGCTTCCTTAGAAATACCTGTTACTAAATACCTGTTTATCTATACCACATGAGAACTACCTTTAAAGAAAACCCACATACAACACTACCTCCTGGAATGAGATACAATTGTTCAGCTGAATTGACTTTTCAAGACTAAAGGACTGTTTCAATAGAAGATATGGGACAATGTTCTCAAAGTTTTAGTTTTCTTCTAGTTCCATGTTTTCTCCCACTTTGCCAATCTCTTATCTTACAAATCTCTAACCCAAATTTCTCTAAAGCTACCAACATACATGGAAAATTTAATATGTGAAACTTTTGAAAGTTTCAAAGAAGAGACTAAAGGAAACCAAAATATTTATCCCTAAATATTGAGTATTTTTAAGTTAAAACACTAAAACAGAGAAACACTCTGCCTCCACCTCGATTTGCCTGGTGGCAGGAATCTATCCTTCCTTACTGTAAAGAGAACTTGCTTATCGGCCCAGAGAAGGCACCAGCAGGCACCAGAGGATCCTGGAAACAGATTTTACTCTCTTACCGCAATTTTGCATCTTTTAAAAGACTGGTACTGCCCTTTGCTTTGTCTTGCTACAATTTAGGATTTATGGCTCCTTGTGAAAATACTATTTAAGCAAAGCCCCCAAGTCACTTTCTTTAGATAGAAATAATTTTGAACCGAGGTCTCTCCCATGTGATGACTATAGCAGGCATTCATAAACTTCTGCATGTTTTTCTTTTGATAATTTGACTTCTGTTTTCAGAAAAGTGTCTCAACTAAAAACCTAAAAAGAGAAATTGTGTGTTCTCCCATGTATCTTCCTGTTCTGTTCTCAAATGACTTCTTTACCTCCTCTGCCCAAATACTAATTTCTTAACAATATGCTTAATTAAATGAATCAAAAAACTAATTAATGATAATTAATACCCAGTTATTAGTCATTTAAATTGCTTAAAATAGTTTTCTGGCCAAAAATTCTGGGTATATTACATATTTTATATTAGAGTTTATTTATTCTTGTACTCCCACAACCTAGCAATATACCTGAGACATACTGTGCAGTTAATAACTATTTCTTCAATGAAAATACTTCTTACATATTTGCAGTGTCTTCATACATTGACCCTTACATAGATCAGCTGGATTTTAAAATATCATTGAAATATAGAAAATATATGTTAGTTTATATTTACATTCAGATATCTTATTTACATATGTCTATATTTAGCTAAAATCATCTGTATTCCCAGTGCTTAGAACAATACTGGCGCATTGAAAGCAGAGTAGACGATCAATAAATACTTTTGGAATTAATAAGAGAAAAAATGAAATAAAACCGAAGATGGATGTCTATCTTCTATCTCTCTATCAATTATCTAGCTAGCTAGCTATTTATAACATGGTTCAGGGTACTTCCTCCTAAGCCACTACTTGTGTCTCATTGTTCCACTTTCCCTTAATATCTGGCCCAGGCACATTTTGGAAACATCAGAAGTTATAGTTATCACTACTAAAAGGGCACTCTTGCATCATAGTGTCTTACTCCTATTATCTTGGGGCTTGGCAAGCGAGATTCTTCAAATCTTATACATCCATCAACATTTCCTACATTGTCTGAAGGAGAATACTACAAAACAAAAGATAATTAACAGGCATAACAAAGGTCACTCAGATGGTGTTGTGGCCAGAATAAAATCCAAAATTCTAGACTGATAGTCCACCAAATGTTACATGATGTTCTTTCTCAAATGATGTCAAAAAACTCACATTTGCATTAATGATGTTGAACATAGTAACTTAAAAAAGAGTAGCTTAGCATAGTTTAACATACAGATTAACAGTGAATCCTGAAGCCAGATGTTTATATTTAAATCTGTCTCTTCTAATTACCTTGAGCAAGTTACTAACCTCATGTCTTTGTTTCTTCATCTGTAAAATGATTATAGTAATGACCAAATAATAACCATCTTGTAAGATTGTTTAGAGGAATTCAATTAAATGAAACATTATTTGTAAAAGTGGTTAGACTAGTGTCTGCCATATAAGTGGTATATAAGTGTTCACTATATAACTAACTATGCGTAAAGAATTATTTTTATTTTTTATGTCTCTGGATCCAAGCATGATTAAAAAGCGGAGAATTAACAACTAGTGTGTAACAGCTTCCCTACATTTGGGATCCCAGGGAGAGAAGAAAAAACAAATAAAAGAAAGAAAAAAACAACCAAGCCAGATCTCATTTCTCACGTGCTGGTCAGATCTCCTGATAGTATTTTTCTTTAATGACAAGATAGTAGAGTCCTTATCTATGCTTTCACCAGGATTTATTCAGTCTGCCTAAGTTGTTTGTGAAAATAAATAGCATTTATAAATTTGGGGGCACAGAGCACACTGGAAAATGTCACTATTTACTATGTAATATTTGAAGTACAAAATGGAGCTCTTTATGCCCGAAAACCCCCTTTTGGGTAAGTGATGCGCCAAATGCCAGCGTACATCCAAATGCAACGAAAAGAGATGAGAGGAACTGGTTTTGAGTTCTGAAGTGTCTCAATTACTTGCCAGGATCTCATGATTATGTCAATTATTTGAATTTTTAATTGTTATATACTGGGGAAGATCTCTGATTCTTCCAAATTGAACTTGATAAGCCCTCCTTTTGTTAACACAGATTGGCGCTATGTTCACAATTGTCTTTCAGGTCCACAGTTCATAAATGTCTGAGTCACCTTTGGTCAAGAACCAGGAAGAGACAGAAAATCACAATGAGGATTTTATGTCATGTCGATGTCTTCTCATCCTTGATATAAGTTGTGGCAATCTTGACATAGGTTACATAGCCTGACCAGTGGATTTAGAGAAATTAGACTTGTAGGAGCTATCTAAATGAACAGACAGGGAATATGTCACTAGGCAGGACGGAAATTAGCAAAAAAAAAAAAAAAAAAAAAAAGTTTCTTTAACCGTTGATACCCTTTAGGGTAAAGACTAGATGTCTAGAAGATGCTTACTAAATAGGATGAAAAATATAAAATCAGAAGTTCCTGTCACTGGAAAAGCCTTCTGCTGCTTCCACAGACAATTGAATAGCCAACTGGCATCTTCATCTCATATATTAACTCAACTAAGACCACGGATGAGTCAAAAAAGTATACAAGAATAAAGATCATGGTCAAATGACCATGAAATTCGAAGATACTCTGTTAAAGAACTAGGGTTCTTTACGACAGAAGACTGATGAATTATTACTGTCATAGATGCATAGATTCTTTAACCATAGTGAGATCTGAAGGGTCACTGTTTCTGGAAAATGCTGATTGGAAGAGATGCTTTAACTTGACAAATAATCCTCACATAAACCTGTATGAGCAGAGATTTTTCAGATGGTGACTCTAAACTTGCTACAATTGGTGAATAGAAGCTTTTGGCAGATCTAACCTGAAAGGAGTAACTGCCCAGACTCTTTTCAAAACAGTAGAGATATTATAAATGCAGGCAATTCTGAACTGGTTTTATGATTATAAGAGGGACACACTTAATTTAATGTCATTGATAGAGACCATTATGTAAATTAAGGTAACAACACAAGATTCCTCAATCTTCTAAGCCTTACCCAATCTTGTTTCTGGGGTCAAGTGAATATTTAGCAGGTAATAACTGACTTGTTATTTATGTGGGGAGTTTTATGATATGATAAAATAAATGCTAGCTATGCAAGAGCTAGCATAATGGGAAGAAATAGAAAAGATAGAGAAGAACATGACAAGGAAAACTTAACACAGCTAAATGGAGTTGTTTAGATGGCTTTCAAAGAAAGGGATAAAAGCAGAGAAACTTGATAGGATTCCCATTAATGAATTTATAGCTCATTAGCAACATAGAACGGGGTGTAGAAGTAAGAGATCTGCTTGACTTACCTCTTAAATTGCCACATCAAAGATTATTTCTTTATTTTGGCCTAAAGAAATTAAAATCAAATTGTGAGGATTATGATCTAGAATAAAATATATTAAATGGGCAGGGATTTGGAGAGGAGGGTGTAAATTTATACTCCAAAGCAGGAAGAACCTAAAAAAAAAAAAAAAAAAAAAAGAAGAAAGGCCTAAATTTGCTTGCCCAACCCTTTAGTGGGGTCTTTGTATACAAAAAATTGAGTGACAAGTTCAAGGGATGATATGCAATAAACCATAGGACTTCTAGATATGGGGGTTCATTACTGTCTGCAGTAGTCCCTCTGATGGATACAGATAGCACTCTGATGGGCCTGAAGGCAAAGCTGGGAGTATATGGAGCATAGTTTGGTAGAAAAAAACTAAAGAGAAGTTTGAGTAATAATTTAGAAAATGGTACCAGACAGATTAGTCTGAGTAATTCATTTGAGTAGATATTGAATGAAAATGGGGCATATTTCCCTTACACGTTCCACAGACTAAATCTGCTCTTTAACCAGTTAATTCACCAAGCTCAATATAAAATTTGTCCCATCACTGCTCTGTATCAAACTTTAAGCTATAGTATTCCAGGGAGGCATTGAGAGCTCAGTGTTATGATTGAGGGAATGATTCAAGGGGTATTTTAAAATCCCCCTAAAGCCCTTTTTGTCATAAAGTCCTATATGGCCAGTGTGCAAAACAGATGGCTCCTGGAGATTATCAATAGGCTAGCAGGATTAAACAAGGTGGTTGCTTAGATTGATTCAGTTGGACTTAATATGGGGGAAGGTACATAGAAAGTGCAACTAGTCAAGTGGGACAACAGGTCAAAAGGCCGTCGACCGTTGCTTTCTTTCCAGTCTGTCCAGGCACAAAAATAGGGTTGCTTGATTTAGCAAATGAAACCCTGGAGCTCACTCAAATCTAAGTTTTAGGTAAAAATCAATACTTTTTAGTATAATTATGTTCAGATATTGCATGGAATCAATAATATATTTTACCTGTCAACCCCACGTTGCATTCTTGTAGATTAAATTTAGTATACAATTACTGTTTTGCTATGGGAATATTTGAATTGCCATAATCTAGTGAGTCAGGACTTGGTAACAATTTAATGTATGTTAATGCACTACAATGATGATATCATGACTTTCTTTCCCTAAGGAAGAGGCACAGGAAGAGTTAAGGACTGTGGTTATCCATACTACAAGTAGAGACTGACAGATAAGTCCAACTGAAATAAAAGTCTCTGTCTAGCCTGTGCAATTCATAGGAGTTTTACACTCAAAGGCTGCCTGTGCAGCTGCTTTTCATAGCCCATTACACAGACACTCATTATCTTGGCATGGGATGTTTGTATACTTTGCTCCAACAGTGAAACTGGGGGCCAGGCATACTGATCATGTCTTGGGTGATGTACGAGATATTCAAATAGAGAAGCAGCAGCCCAGCAAAGATGCCACATAAAATGGAAGCAGTATATTCCTGGGCATGCTAAGCAGGTAAAGTTCAAAGAAATCCACCTTGCTCATGAGTCCATTAATTCACTGCCTATAGGATTGACTGTCAAGCATTCCAAGGACTTTTCTACCCCATTACTGCATAAACTGAATGACATACTTCTCTCCAACTGAACCACAACAGTCTTTCTGTTTTTTCAATGAAAATGTTCATTGTTGGTTGAAAGTTAACTGCAACAAACCCTGCCGATGTTAAAATTTCAGAAGGAGAAGGTCAGAGCTAAGAGTAGATTTTGCTTTTTGGTTTGTTTGTTTTCCGGTAGAAGAGAAGTTACACTTGAATTCTTGAACACTGATTGAACATGTACAGATTGGTGGGCAGTGGCTAGTGGCCTTGCGATATGGAAAAAATGAATCTTAAACGATAGACAATGAAGCTCCATCCTATGGGCCTTTTAATAAAAAACATTTTAGTGGAAATTTACAGGAAGAATTAAAGTGGTTCATGTAGACAAATGTGTATGTGTGCGCGTGCACACCATACACACACGCACCTACCGTCAATCACACACAACAAACTATAAAAAAACAAAAATCAGTTGTCAATTCAAAAAGGAATTGGGATGTTAAGCTGATGCCTTTGTCAGACTTTGAATGCTTCCTCCCCAGGTATATGCAGCATGCAAAAATGCAAGTACCAACACCGTGCACTGATGGACAGAGAGAAAACACATTCCACATATTCCCCTGGCACCCGATGTATCTATTGTTAGGAAGAGAAACTGGACTCATTTTCAACAGGAGATCACTCACTTGAAAATGGCTTGGGATAAAATTCTCCACAGTCAGAAGCACCACCACATGTAGCAAGCAGATTATTTTGGATCTATACCAATAGCCCTAGGGTGCTACAACTTGTTGTTAATGGGATTTTAATTTATTCTACGTTATGCTTTGATTATCTTGTAACAGAAGCAGATTTGGACTATACAATTAAAAGATTGAGAGAGCAAATTATCTACCGATTCAAACTACCTGAGTTTATTTCTCTAATCATTTTTTACACATCACTGCTACTAATGTACCAAAACAGAAAAATCAAGAAGCAGAGTATAAGGAGATGCAACCTCCCCAACCCACTCTCAGAACACTTTTCTCATTTAAAATTAAAATGGGTAATTGAAGCACTTGTTACTCAGAATATGTAATGGAAATGTTTAAAAGTATGGATTAATTTTTTAAATGATTGTGTCCTCAAGTTGTACATGAAGGGCAGTAAGTCAGGGTCTTCACTGGAAAAGTTGCAAAGATCAGGTAATAAGACTGAAGAAGGGATAGGTGAAAGTACAGAACTTTCTTTCTAACATCACACAATTTTTGTTTGATTTGAACTGATCCCATATTCCCACGTTCAGGTGTGGAACTGTGTATATCCAAAGGAGTTGATGTAAATGCAGAAGACACACTACACCTCACAGCATCGATTCTTTAAGTGTATTTTAGAGTGTATTATCACTTCACCCCATGTAGCCAAATTTGGATTAACTGCAACCACAATTCCGTGGCCATCAATGGAGACAGCCCTGCATTTTTTTTTTTTAACCAATCAAATCCTTTGACATCTGTCTCAAGTGCTTCTGATAAAAAAGTGTTAGCCAGTTTTCTGTATTGTCTGCCCTATGTATATGGAGTACAGCTGAGTCAGGAGGAGAAATTTTGAGAAAGGGGCAAGGGGTGTGGGTCAAAGAGATGATACAAAGAATCAGAGAAGAACATGAAAATGAGAGAAATGCTCTCAAGTGGGTTAGAATTCCAAGGATGAAGTCAATCATGCCATTTTTCTTGAGATTTTCTCAGATTCAGAGAAAAACCCTGTCCACTATTTCTTTCAAATCTGGTATATCTAATGAGTGATGCTGAGAGAAAACCCCTGTGAAGAACTGAGATCTCCATAGAAAGGATATTGGATTTCTGATGATTTACAGCCTATATAAATACTGCGATCCAGATAATCCGGGGCGCGGAGAGGAGGGCCTATATGATCCTACCATGAGACTTTCAGCTTTTGGATAAGTCAAAAACAGCCACCAATTGTGCTTTATAGACTACATTACCATTCCAATTGGTTTTCAAATAAGTTGAGAGACATAATATCAATAAATCATACAGGGTGGAGAATTATTACCAGCAGAGCTACTGAATTCTTTGGGGCCACAATCCATGACGAAACCTTGATATAAAGCCAAAAATATTGCTACCAAATGACTAATGCCAAAGGTTTGTTGACTCCTCTCATTATAGCTAATGTGAATTTAGATGGAAAGAATTTAAGGGAAGAGGAAATTAAAGTAGGTTATCATTGAGATATATGACTTTGCATTTTATTTGGTTGTTGTTTATTACCAAAATTGTTGGTATTCAGGTTGGCAGAGGAATTTTATAGAAAATTTTGTAGCTTGCCTGGGTGGAGTTGTATTTGGTGACAGAATATATCCTAATAACAGGCTCATGCAACATGAAATATTTTTGGGTGCACAAATCCCATTAATATTCAATGCAACACCATGTGTACTGGCTTGATTAGTCTTGGCCCAGTTATTCGAGTGCTATGTGATGATATGTTCTGAGAGGATTACAGGAGCTGGTCTAGGGGTCTGAGTCAATTTATAATTAAAATTCCTGGAGGCTCTTTATAATCATGAAAAAATACCTGCTAATCCAAATAAAAATGTTAGCAGGAATTCTCCAAATACTGGGTGCATTAAACTTTGGAAGAATTCAACTTTGGAGGAAAGTAAACCATAATTGGAATAATAAAATACTTTCTCGACTGTAGCAATGCTGAATAATAGCTCGAGTGCTCACTCAGGAAGGTTTAATGAGTATTTTACTAATTATGGAATTTGATGTGTTTTAAGATCAGTGGCCTGGATTTCTAGAGGGCTAAGTTCGAGAGGCACATTTATGGGAACTTCATTAGCCATAAGTTTAGAACATAAGTTAGGGCGGGTCCCACCTTAGTGATGACTTGATGATCATTTCCAATGGCCTAGAGGTCACACATTAAAAAAGCAAAAAGACCAAAAAAAAAAAAAAAGTTTTCTTTATTGTCCTGTAATGGTCTGGGACAGACAATTACACTATGTAATTCCTATGGGAAGTAGGAGGTAGATAAGCTATGTTACATGATATCTGGAATCTAATGTATTATTAATGTATTGCTGTGTAACCACCAAGGTGACTTCAACATTCCCTTTTGCTTGACCAAATTTTAGGTTGTTTTCTTTCTCACTGTAGGCACCTGACCTATCTATTCTTAGAGCCTGTACTTTAGAAAACTTGTGATTATAAATTATTTCTCTTACCTTTTAGATGTAAATGGTCTACTACCTAAGAGTCTCTTTTTCGAGAAAGAATGTAATAATCAAGAAAAACAGTGTTCTAGTCTTCTACTCTCTGTTGGAGATTAGGAGCCTAAGCACCAAGAGTCCAACACAGATGGCCTAATCAAGTAACAATCTCCCTACCAATGTTCTACAGTACTCTTCTGTTAGCTCACACTAAAGTTTAAAAATCCTGAGTTTTGGCCAGACACGGTGACTCATGCCTGTAATCCCAGCACTTTGGGAGGCCGAGGTGGGTGATTCACCTGAGGTCAGGAGTTGGAGATCAGCCTCACCAACATGGTGAAACCCTGTCTCTACTAAAAGTGAAAAAATTAACTGGTTGTGGTGGCAGATGCCTGTAATCCCAGCTACTTGAGGTTGAGGCAGGAGAATCACTTGAACCTGGTAGGCGGAGGTTGCAGTGAGCCAAGATCATGCCATTACACTCCACCTGGGTGACAGAGCGAGACTCCTACTCAAAAATAAATAAACAAACAAATAAATAAAATAAATCCTGAGTTTTTTTAAAGGGAGTCTTTAGGGTTTTTTTTCAATATGTAATACATAATCTTCTGAAAGCAGAGACAATTTGACTTCTTCCTTTTTAATTTAAATGCCTTTTATTTCTTTCTCTTGCCTAACTGTGCTGGCCAGAGCTTCCTTTCCTGTGTTGAGTAGGAGTGATAAAAGAGGGTATCATTTTCTTGTTCTAGTTCTTAGAGTTAAATCTTTCCTCTTTCCTCCATTCACTATGAAGCTAGCTGTGAGTTTGTCATATATGACCAGCATAGGAGAAGCACTTCAGGACGTTGGTCTGGGGGAAAATTTTGTTAGGTAACACCTCCAACTCATAGGAAAGAAAAGCCAAAATAAACAAATTGGATTATATCAAACTAATGAGCTTCTACACAGCAAAAGAAACAATCAGCAGAGTGAAAAGCACAACCTGCAGAATGGGAAAACATATTTTTATGCATCCAACAAGAGATTAACCTCAGGAATATACAAGAATCTCAAATATCTCAACAGCAAAAAATAAAAAAAAAATTAAAAAAGACAAAAACACACACAACTTATCTGATTTAAAAATGGGCAAATTATCTAAGTAGACATTTATCAAAAGAAAACATACAAATTGGCCAGGAAGCGTATAACAAATCTCAACATCACTAATTAATCATCAGAGTAATGCAAATGAAAACCTTGATGAAATATCTCATGCCAATTAGAATGCCTGTTAGCAAAAAGACAAAAATTAACATATGCTGATGAGGATGTGGAGAGAAGAAAACTCTTATATGCTGGTGAGAACGTAGAGAGAAGAAAACCCTTATAGACTGTTGACGGGAATGTAAGTTAGTACAGAAATTTTGGAGAACAGCATGAAAATATTCTCAAAAAACTCTAAGCAGAGCTCAGTGTGTTTCAGCAATCCTACTATGTAGTATATATCCAAAGGAAAGGAAATTATTATATTGAACAGATTATCTGCATCCCCATATGCAGGGGCCATTGAAAACAATATGCTAAGAATAGATAAGGCTCAAGGACAGTATCTCTAGTTGAACTTTTAATGAACTCTAGTAGGCGCCAAGAAGGCAGACAAATAAGGAAGAGCCTAGAGACAAGGAACTAAGCAGAAGGTTACATCTGGGTGCAGAAAGTTTATTTTGCATTGTGTTATTTTTGCTGACGTGGGGTTTATGGAGTATAAATAAAGTGAGGCGGAGGCTCTGGGCGCGGCCGCCATGTTCTCTGTTTGTCTTTGTCTCTTGTGTCTGTTCATTCTCCACCACCACCACCGCTGTCCTCAATAAGTGGCGCAGCGAGCAGGGTCCGCACGGGTGAGTAGTGGGGAACAAGAAGGGGAACCCCCTAGGAGCGGGTAAAACCCAGGGATTGTTAAGGGGAACCTTCTTAAGCTTTCATTATGGGGAATTCCAGTTCCTTGGCCTCAGAATATTTAAGATTATTACAAGGGCTTTTACTTTTGATTGGGGTTGATACAAAAGAGAGAACTCTGCAAAAATTGTTTGCTCATGTGGAACAACATTGCTATTGGTTTCAATATCAAACTAAAGTGCCGTTAAATAAACGAGATTGGCAACAGGTTGTTAAGACCCTTTGTTAAGCACACCAGCGTGGTGATGTAATGTCGGCACCTTTATGGGCCCTTTGTGCTTCTATTACCCAAGCTTTGGAGCTCTTAGAGACAGACTCTGAAAAAGGGGAAAATGGGGATGAGGAGTCTTCGAAGTCTCCAATAGCCATTTCCCCTTCTTTAGATAATCCTGTAGCTGGTGGAAACGGTCCTTTGTCTGATGATGTGTCTCATGAAAAGGAATCAGAAATTCAAAAGGAGCTTCAGCCAGTTGTCCAATTGCTACAACAAATTTTACAATTACAGTTATCTCCCCCTCAGCCTTCTCCTCCACCCACTCCTGTTTTTACTTTTCCTGTGGTCCATCCAACCCCATCGGCACCCAAGGTGGAGGAGGAGGACAGTTTTCCCCCACCGCCACCGCCGGTGGAAATGTTGCCTCGTTCAGGCACGGTTTTTGCTGTCCCTGCTTCTACTGCTAAAGCTGTAATTGAGGTATTGGATTCTCAAGAGGATGAGGATCCTCTACAATTGTTTCCCATTACTAGGCAACCTTTTGGTCCTAATGATCAATTTCCTCAAGGAGGTATAAATGTACAGTATAATGTCCTTCAATTTAAGTTCCTTAAAGAAATGAAGGCAGCTGTTGCTAATTATGGCCCTCAATCCCCCTTTGTCATGGGGCTTTTAGATTCTTTCTCTTCTGAGAATTTGTTTTTGCCTCTTGATTGGGAGACCTTGGGGAAGGCTGTTTTGGACCGCTCTCAGTGGCTTCAGCTA
>NW_016803334.1:1184972-1197897 GCF_001698545.2 Rhinopithecus bieti
CGTCGCATCCAAAAACAAAGGAAAACACAGGAACAGGTATGGGCTACCTTTCTAGGATTGAGGCAAAACAAAAAGGGGGAAATGCAGGGGCCATTGAAAACAATATGCTAAGAATAGATAAGGCTCAAGGACAGTATCTCTAGCTAGTTGCACTTTTAATGAACTCCAGTAGTCAAGGACAGTATCTCTAGTTGAACTTTTAATGAACTCTAGTAGGCGCCAAGAAGGCAGACAAATAAGAAAGAGCTTAGAGACAAAGAACTAAGCAGAAGATTACATCTGGGTGCAGAAAGTTTGTTTTGCATTGTGTTATTTTTGCTGACGTGGGGTTTATGGAGTATAAATAAAGTGAGGCGGAGGCTCTAGGCACGGCCGCCATGTTCTCTGTTTGTCTTTGTCTCTTGTGTCTGTTCATTCTCCACCACCACCACCGCAGTCCTCAATACCCATATTCACAATGGCCAAGATATGGAATCAATCAACATGCCCAGCAACCAATGGAGGATTGGGCAAGCTTAGTTAAAGTATACAAAATTACAGCTAAATGAGAGGAGTAAGTTCTAGTGTTCCATAGCACTAGATGGTGAATATAGTTAACAATAACTTATTTTGTGTTTTTAATAGCTAGAAGAGAAGATCTGGAAGGTTCTCAACATAAAAAATAATAAATATTTGAGGTGATAGATATGATAACAACCTTGATTTGATCATAACACATTGTATACATGTATTAAGATATCATTCTGTAATCCATAAATATGTGCAACTGTTATATGTCAACTTTTTATAAAGAACAGATGAAATTAAAAAAAAAAACTCCTGTTTTTTATTTCAGTAAGGTTGAGTTCAATGTCTCTCTCCTATTGCAATAGTCTTGAATAAAGTCTTTTTTTGACATTTGTAACAAGTGTCTGTGGTAATTTCCTTTTAAGAGTAACACTATTACCACAAACTTAGTTGCATAAAATAACACACACTTATTATCTTACCGGAGTGGGAACATGAACACATTAAGTATCTAGAGATATGAGAAAGAGCACAAATTAGCTTTTTCTCTTGAGATACTGAAATATATTATCAGTTATTTGTTGATAGAAAACCTGGTTTCTTTAACCTGTAGTACAAAACCAACTAAACCATTTGTCACTGTTATCTTATACCGTTTTACTTTACCTCATATATTTACCACCATCTGAAATGTTACATATTTATTTGTATACCTTTTCTGTTTCTGTCCAATATTATGTAAGCTACATGAGTGGTAGGATTTTGCATTTTTAATATTCATGTATATTTCCAGCAAGTAGAACAATATAAAGTGTATTTCATGTCTTAAATATATTTTGATTTAATGAATGAATGGATATTATGCTTGTATAGCATTAAAATACATATGTAAATAAAATCCTTTAGTATAAGTATACATTATTTCTTTATTTCGTAACTGTTATCATGAGGTCTTTAAAGTTGAAAAATACGGAGAAAATCATCCTTGATGTTCTACTTTTAAAATCTCTAGAAAAAAAAAATCCATCCTTCAATGTCTGCTAAAAGAGGAACAGCTAAAACATATTTTCATATAATTGCAAGTTTAATGTTTCCTGGGGGCATTCAGTTCTAGAGTTTTCAATCATTTTCTCATCTTGTTCTGAAATGTCTGAGTCTTCTTAGGCATTGGGTAATTTCTGAAGCATTTTTCTCAGTGTAAAAATCCTTACTTGGATAGAGTACTTTTCTTCATGCTCTTTAAAAATCAATTTTACTTTTTTACTTAGCTTTATAGTTTTATCTATTTCAGTGAATGATGGTTGATTCTTCCCATTAAAGCCTTCTTAAAACTAAAACCTTGCAGTTCAAAGCTCTGATAATAATTTGACAACATTTTCAGTATGTCAAAATCTTGAAATACTAGAATGCTCAAGTAGTGGGTTACTCAGTAATTTTGCTAAATGTTACTAACTCTACCTATGCCCAAAGTTATTTGAATTTTAATTCAACTAATTTATTGTAATACAAGAACCTTCTCAGATATGTGAATGAGTGCATGTGTGTGTTTATGAAAGGGTACAATAAGCTAGAAAAGTTTAAAGACTCACAGAGAAAACTCCCTTGGGGATAATAACCAAAAGAGAAGAATATAAAGAATGTAAATAGTGGAAATAACAAAAATATCATGATAAATACTTACTCATTTTTTTCTCTTCCTATTAATTAAATAAAATAGCAAGTTACTGTTTGGCTAATTCTGTAAATTATGTCTTAATGACAATTACAATGATTCCTATAAAATATAATGCATTGATGACTACATGATTTGGGAATCCATAATAGAGGAATATTTTACAGATAGTTTATCATTAGTCTGGTTAGTTTTGGTGAATTACTTAAATGTATTACCAAAAAGATAAGTCTCATTAGAGTTGATAAAATACTATGGAAACAAATCTGATAATATGTCTGAAGGTGGCTAAATAAAGAAACTTTACCATGAATCAAGAACATGATTTAGGTGTATTTTCCTTATAAATAGATGTGAAGATACAGATTAATTAAACAAAACAAAACAAAAAGACAAATAAGATCTAAAGATTTTTAAATATGTGTAGTTTAAAATATAAAGGAAATATAGGATAATCCAGACATTTTAATGATATACAAATTTGTGCAAGGTATTTGATTAGCACAGATATTGGATAGAGAATGAATAATTCAGTGGTAGAAGTTACTTTTACTTTGTATCTAAGAGATTTTATAATAGTCCACTCAAATAATGGTGGTTTCAGTTATTTATTGATTTACAACAAACTACCTCAAAACTTAAGAACCAAAATTATGATTTATTATTATCTTTCACAGCCTGTGTTTTGTTTAGCCCAGCAAGGTAATTCTCCTGGCAGTGTCTCAATCAATTACCATGTTGAGTGGTGGCTGAAATCTTCACTGGGCTGAACACTGAAAGTCACTATTTTTCCCCTTGGGTCTGCAGCGTGGAGTCCAATGGCTAGGTGGCTCACTCTCCATGTGGCTAGCTGAGCTTTCCTCACAGCGTAGTGGCTGGTCTCACTGTAGCTGGGTATTTTATTCAGTAGCTTATTTTCTGTAGAATGAGCATTCCAAGAGATTCAGGGCGAAACTGCAAAAATATATGGCCTAGAATGTCACTTTCTCTGCATCTTATTTGCCAAACAAATCACTAAGACCATTTTCCCATAGGAGATGGAGTCTCTTCATAAGGAGAAGTTGCAGCGAAGTGATAATCAGCAAATAAGAATTGTATATATTCAAAGTGTGCAATATGTGATGTTCTTATACACATGTCCCTTGTAAAATGATTACCAAAATAATACGAAGTAACATATCCATCACCTCACAAAATTACATCTCCTTTTCTTTTCTTTTCTTTTTTTTTTTTTTTTTTTTGTGGTGACAATACTTAAGATTTCCCCTCTTAGCAAATGATATGAGAAAATGATATGTGTGTATGTGGAGGAAAATAATTGATCATAAGCATGTTAGGAAATAGCTACCACATTGATATGCCAAGACCATTGACTTGCTTTTGTCTGAATATAAGGAGAGATGAATAAGGTAAGTATACAGATTTGGGGAGACTTGAGCATATAAGGAGTAGTTGTAATTACAATAGTTGTGATTGTTGGAGGTAACATGATATAAAAGAACAATAACATATTTAGATAGAAGTTGGTTTATGCCAATGTTTAAGAACGTAGTATCAAGAAATGTGTAGCGTATGAGATTTTACACTTCTTGAAAGCCTTCCACAATTCCATGGATGTTGGCGTACCACTCAAGATGCTGGGGACAGGGACCTTTGGTGATATTGCATGAGCTTCTGTTTGTGGCAATTCTCCCTGTATCCCCAGTTCTGCAGGGGTGAATATAGATGGGAACTATTCATGTAGTGAGTGTGTGTCATAGTTGAGAACCTTGAACACAGAAAAACTCATTTTAAATAATAGTTGCACATGTACCTGCCAGAACTCTGCCCTAAATGAAAGTATTATCTATACCATGCTGGATAGCAGACAAACCTGTCCCGTATTCTGGAGGGAGACATCATCTCCATCTTCCAAGCCTGCTTGAAATATGAATATCCTTGAAAAGTATGTTCATTTTCTACTGCTGCTATAACAAATTATCACACACTTAGTGGCTTAAAATAGCACAAAGTTACTATTTCAAAATTATGTAGGTCAGATATCTGGGTTGGTTTAACTGGCTTCTCTGCTCCAGGTTTTGCATGTCTGAAAGGAATGGATGGCTAGCTGGCTGTTTTTTAGAGGCCCTGAGAAGCATTTGTTTCCATATTCATTCAGACTGTTCCAGAATTTAATTCCCTGTAATCATGGGGTTTAAGTTCCCATTTCCCTGCTATATATCAGGTGGGAGCTGCCATTAGTAACCAGAGACCTCTCTCTGGCCTGAACTCATGAACCGCTGTACCTCATAGCTTGATATATCACATAAAATCCTTGCTGTGCTTGGAGTATCTCTGAGTTTTTCTGCTTCCAGGCCTACAACATTCTGCTTTTCAGGGCTCTGTAGTTAGATTGGATCCACCAGGATAATCTTATTTTAAGGTTCTTAACTATAATTACATCTTAAAATTTAGGTTTTCTATGTAACAGAACATGTTCACAGACTCTAGGGATTACACTGTGGAACTCCTTGAGGTTGGAGGCAGGGGTTGGCATTATTCTGCCTACCACAAAAGACAGCTCCAAACAAAAGCTGTCAGCGCCTCTGATCATAAGACATACAGAAATATGAGAAACCCATGGAGAATTATCTCCTAACACTCTATGGAAGGAAAAAAGTCACTAAAGCAAGCATTTCAAATGGAACAAGTTCAAAACAAGAATCAGAAAAGAGTAGTACAACTGGGAGATAGGGAGGGGTGGGAAGTAGATATTTAAAACTAGTGCAAATGTCAAAAGCTACATCTATATAAGTTTAGATAACAGATATTTGTCCATCCATTAGATTCAGTGATTCAAAAGTAATTAGTGACTGTTCAAAACCAGTTTCAGCATAGTTGTGGAGATGAATGCCAATTGCATTGGGGATTGGAGTAAGTATTTAGTGAAGAAGAGATGTCACTAAGTGCATACTACTCTTTGGAGAAGCTTATTAGTGATGTAAGGAAGACATCAAAAGTTTGAAGCTACCGCATGTAAGTGAGATCACATAGTCTGTTTATCTGTGACTAGGTTATTTCACTTAGCATAATACCCTCCAGGTTTATACCAGGTTCATTCAAACAATAGGATTTCCTTCTTAATGTATTGTACACTCGAAATTTGCTAAGAGAATAAATCTTAAGTATTTTCACCACAACAACAAAGAAAAGGCTGACTCTTTGAGGTGATGGACATACTAATTAGCTTGATTATGGTAATCATTTCACAATGTGTATATATATAAGAACATTGCATTGTACACCTGGAATATGTACACTTCGTATTTGTCAATATACCTCAATAAAGCTGAAAAAATGTTGGAAGCTAGAAGTTGGAGTTAATGGTGAGTTTCTTTGGTAGGGGTGTATGTGTGTGTGAGGGTTGGGTATATTTATGGGTGGTATGAATGATCCATATACAGGTAAAATCAAAGTTGATAAACAGCAATGAGACATTGATGGAAAAAAGTTCCAAAGAGACAGTAGTGGATTGAATAAGAATCACAACTATATTAAAAAGAAGGTGGAAATGATCAATGAGGTGGATATAAATTTATGGGGGAGGGAGTATGAGAGATCAAGTAGATAACCCTCATGCCTGAATTTTATGTTTTAAAGGAAATGCAAGAAAGAAATGCATTGAATGAAGACGCAGGTATAAAGATTGACTTTGACCTTGCACTTAAGAGTGAGTGAAATAAAAACATTGATGAGATACAAATAAGTTTATGCGAATTCGTAGAGCAATGAGTTAAGGGTATTCATGCATGAACTTCCTGGTGGTATAAAGGAGGTAAGGGATGATAATAATGTATGCCAAAATTAAAGGAGGTAGAGGCTTGAAAGGAATAATATAAAGAATTTTGATGATGATGGCTTATCACTGCAGGGGATGAGAGAAAAGGTTAAAAGACAAGCAAGAGTACTGTGAATCAGCACACAAGTTCAGTGAAAGAGTAGGCCATATATTTGAATTTTCAACATTTAACATGGTTTTCTTCAAAAACGCACAGCACCTGCTCCAAATCTCAGTTCATAAAGCATTTTGGGCCATATTTTCGATTCGTGAAGGAAAAAGAAAGCTACTTCAGGCTAATAGAAACTGTAGAGATAAATCCTAGATCACAAATAATATTGGCGCTCAAAGAGTTAACCACAGGCTTAGAGAGGCCCAGCAAGTGGCAAAGCGATTGTAGAGTGGAAGCAAAGAGAATGTCTGACTTTTCCAGTGCCAGTTGGAAAAGCATATACATAATACCATTATATTCTATGGAAACCTATGATCATGACAATGTTCTAACATAGTAATTTGGTGCTTCATATGAATAAAAATGCCAAACAAAGCAATTAAATGAGTAAAGCATCAGAATTGGTATGCCCTTTTAACCTAGAAACAGAAATGCAAATCATACCTGAAGAATTAATTTCTGAATACAAGCGCTTTAGTATGTTAAGAAAAAAAAATCAGCCAAATGTTAACTCACAGGAAAAATTACCAAACACAGAAATAAAGCTACCATTAATGCAAGATATTAGAAAAAAAAAAAAAGCAAAGAACAATTTTGACTTTCAATTTTAAAGTTTTCTTAATTTTATATGTTACTAAAAGCCAGATATCTTTTAAAATATATAACCACAGTATTATCATTGTGTCTAAAACAATTTCTTTCTTCTTTTTTAATTACGCTTTATGTTCTAGGGTACATTTGCACAACATGCAGGTTCGTTACATATGTATACATGTGCCATGTTGGTTTACTGCACCCATTAACTCGTCATTTACGTTAGATGTATCTTCTAATGCTATCCCTCCCCTCTACGCCCCCAACAACAGGCCCCAGTGTGTGATGTTCTCCGCCCTGTGTCCAAGTGTTCTTAATATTTACAAATATCTAGTCAGTACTCAACATTTTCTGATGGCCTTATACTTAGATTTTCTTGGGTCTACTCAAATTCTAGATAAACACCATATAGTACAATTCATATGTCTCTCAATCCTTTTTTTTTTTTTTTAATTTGTAGGTTACTCACCCTATCTCTATCATGTTTTGACCTCGCAATTTATTTGTTGAAGAAAGTAGATTGCTTGCTTGACCTAACTGAAATTGAGAAAGACTGTATTGTAACATTGTGTTATATGATGTTCTTTTGACTCTTGTGTGTCCTATAACCTGGCAATCAAATCTACATGATTGATCTGACTTGGAATTGATTATGATTATCACTATTTGATTTCATTTTTTGGCAAGAACACTGCAAGGATTGTAGTGTGTTCTCTCATCAGAAAGCGTGTAATCTCTAATTGTTTCTTTGTTTCGCTAATAGCTAATAGCTTAGACTTTTTATTTTGATAATGGTTGCAAAATAGCAAAATTATAATTTTATAATGTCTTTCTTATTAGCTGAATTGTATTTACACAGGTTGTTCCTTTAAAGGAAAAAATATCCTTTCTTCCACAACTTGCTTGTGCTGTTTCACAGCATACAAAGAGAGGAGGAATAAATGCCTTTGTTTTATTTAATGAGAAATTAAAATGATGAGTTAGTTGTACTGCATTATCTAAAAGTAACCAGAGTATTTTTTTTTCTTTTAGCCATTAGAAAACCATAGGTTTAAATATAGTTGATACATTTCCTTCTATTGTAGTTCTTGTTTTTTCTTTGATGCTTATAGCATTTTTTGGACAGTGGGAGCTACGTAAAGGTGGCCACTAAATCTTTTTAATATGACAAGTAGATTTTGACAGGTTTTTGCTTTCTGTGACAAAGTTGTTTTAGATCTATCTTGTACTTTTTCTGCTCAGATCTGAAATTTGTCATTTTTTCACAGAATCCTTGCTCCTTTTGAGAGAGGAAGACAGGATTTAATAACCATCTTTTCAGCACTACAGCTTCTCATTGTTTCTCACTGTCTTAGTTTTCACTGGCTGCTACCACGAAATACCGGAGACTGGGTGGCTTAAACAACAAAGATTTACCGTTTCACAATTTTGGAGGCTAGAAGTCCAAGATCAAGTTGCCAGTAGAGGCAGTTTCTTCTGAGACCTCTCCCCTTGGCTTCCAGATGGTCACTCTCTTACTGCTTCTTCACATGATTGTCTCTCCGCACTCATCCCTGGTGTCCCTGTGTCCAAATTTCCTCTTATAAGGATACCAGTCAGATTGAATTAGGGTCCAGCCATATGACTTTATTTAAACATAATTACTCTCAAAGGCCCCATTTCATAATGCACTCACATTCGAGATACTGGGGTTTAGTATTTCAACATGAAATTTGAGGGTACATAATTTAGCCCATAACACTATTTATTATTTCTAAGATTTCTTAGTGGATACAGTGAGAGCAAATGTTATTTTATATTTGTGGATCTTTGTTTTTTCTTGGTCTCTTAGTAGTAAACATTATCACTGGAAATACTTTAAGCATTTTTACATTTTTTTTTTTCCTATGCTTGGATATAACCCACAAGAGAACTACCATTACATTTCTAGATTTACAATTAATTGAAGTAACTTTTCTTTGTTATTTGCCATGGACTATACACACACATTTGTTTTAATCTGCTTTAGATTTTAGGAGTTTCAATTTTGTTTTATTTTGTTGGCATGTAAAACATTTGTATGTTTCCAACGTCGAATTCATGAATGGTTTTGTGAAGACCCCTCAATGCAGTTGCTCCTATCAGACGGGCCTACCAGGTTTTCACGCAGGGTATGAACCCCTCTTTTTAAGGATGAATTCTTGTTGCGTTAAATTTCTGGGTTCTCAGTTCCTGGGACCATCAAATTTTCCTTTATTTCTTTCCTCTCACCTGGTGATATTACCAGAGTCTGATTGCTGTTGCTAATTTGGCACATTCCACTCATAATTTGAGCCCCTCCACTTTGTAATTGTGAAATGTTTGTATGAGATAGAATTTTTTAAAGCGATCTACCTCAGTATACATCACATCTATTAATGTACTGGTAAGTGTTCAACAACTGACTATGTGCATGGGGTGGAGGCATAGCATTTGTTGCATTTGTCAATTTTTATGATGTAAGTACTGCCAGCATGCTTATTTCAAGATATCAAAGTGATGCCACTGAAGGCAGACTTGAGAAGTAATGCTAACCATCCACCCTTGTGAGTCAGCTCCAGGACATACTGATCCCATCCCACACGTTCTTCTTTTACTGTAATATTTACATTCCTCCATTGAATTGTGAGAATTATATCAATTCTCATTGAATTTAGGAAATTTCTAATTACATCAGCCAATAAATTGCAACAGAAGTGCTGTTATATGACTTCTACATCTGCCATAAAAATCAGCATGGCTTTCTTTTCTCAGGGCATGTACCTTAGGAGCACTGATCCACAATATTAGTGGTCCAGCTACCTTAAAGCTTCCATGATGGAGAGAGTATATGGAGTGACCAAATAGCGGTGGAGTGAGATTTCTTCAGCTGTTTGTTTTTTCTTCAGAGTGGGCAAATGTCCTAGCCTCCAGATGACTCCCTCTCCAGCCAGCATCCCCTGACTGAAACTGCATGAAAGACCTCAACCAGGAAATACTTAGTTAAGCCCAATCCACTCTTTGTCCTGTGAAAGACAATAGCAAATCATTAGTAGTAATAGTACTATAACTTATTTAGGCTTCTATAAAGTTGCAAATATAGTACAAAGTATACCATCCATCCAATTTCCTCAAGGTTTCACAACTATCCTTTTTAGAGTTCAGGAATGTTTTAGAGTTCATTTGTGCAGCAATAACAAAATAACATAAACGGGTTGGCTTATAAACAACAGATATTTATTTCATACAGTTCTGGAGTCTCAGAAGTTTAAGATAAAGGAGTCAGCAGATTTGATATTTGATGAGGGCCCCTTTCCTGGCGCCTTCTCACTGTGTAGTCAGTCACATAGTGGAAAGGGCGAGACAGATCTCTAAGGCCTCTTTTATATAAAAGCACTTATCCTATCCATGAGGGCATGGCCTAATCACTCCCAAAGGCCCCGCCTTCTAATACCATCACATTACTGATTACACTATTACATAGGAACTTAAGGGAAGGGAAGGGGGACACAAATATTAAGACTATAGCAAGGATCCAACCCAGGAAACTGAATTATACTGCTTTTGTTTTGATCTCCGAAGTTTGAGGTTTATATTTCGTATGTGGTTGTAGCATCTGAAACATCACTTCCAAGTTTAGGTCAATATGAGTTCCTTTATGTTGATATTTGTTATGATACCTTCTGCTTTAGACCCTAGATCCACTCGCTGTGCCTCTTCCTCAGCTTTTTCTCTTTGCCCCCACAGGCTGACATAATTATTACTCAGAAAGCAACTTCTTTGTCCTTACATTTGAAATTAAGTTCAACTGATCACGAACGCCAGCAGGATATTGGAGAGAAGTAAGTGGGTATGATATTGTATATATTTCCCCGTCTAATTCAATGTTTTAAGGTCAACATGAGCTATCTGCGTCTCCTGAATAAAATCACAGCCACTAGAAGTTAACATCTACCCAAAGTTTCTGTTTCAAATGTCTGCATGTGTCCTTTCCTTTTGTTCTTTCAGGTTCCAGAATGATAACAGCTTAATTATTGTCATTCAGTAGAATTCGTGTTTTCCTTTCACACTGCTCACATCTTCATAAATTGTTTCTTCATTAAACCCTACCCAAATGGCCTGATTTGAATATGCCATCTGTTTTTTTCTTAAGACCGTGAACGATTGTGTGATTGATACTGACATCTGTCTAAGAATGCAGACCATAAAGATGGGGTTTCAAGATTTAGTGGCTTGTTTATTTGAGAAGGGCATGGATAAATTTATGTCTTTTAGTCTTGGATCATTCATAATATGTTGATTTTTTAACCTAAAATCAAGTGGTGTGGGAGGCAATGGTAGGGAATATAATAGCTATCATTCTAAATTATTACGGAGGAGAGATTACAGAACTGTGGGATTATACATTTCCTAAGTAAGGGCTACCTCAGCTCTCCTTTATTGTGCTCATTTCAATTTACATTGCTTTTTTCTTACACTCGAAGCATGTGAGGATTTTATCCCATTTTGCTGGCCAATCTTCATGTTTCTTTTAAGGGTATCTTTTTTTTATTAATTTTATCGTTTGTTACCAGAGCTTGTATGTAGGTACTTACCCTCACCTTCATCTCTTCCCCACTACAAAATAGGTAACTTTTTTTCTAGTTCATTATATCTTTCATTTTTTAAATTATAAATAATGCTTTAACCCCAAAACTCACACATGCAGGAAGTAGGTTTTAAAGTATTATAGACTCATGCCTATAATCCCAGCGCTTTGAGAGGCTGAGATGGGCGAATCACTTGAGGTCAGGAGTTTGAGACCAGCCTGGCCAAAATGGAGAAACCTGTCGCTACTAAAAAATTAGCCGGGGGTGATGGCAGGTACCTGTAATCCCAGCTACTCGGGGAGCTGAGGCAGGAGAATTGCTTGAATCCTCGAGATAGCGCACCATTGCACTCCAGTCTGGGTGACAGAGTGAGACTCCGTCTCAAAAAACTAAATAGACAAAAATTAAAAATAACATAAAACGAAGACACCTACAAGAAGGAAATACATATCAATGTCCTTTTTTGATGTAGCAATAGGGGAAGCATAAGCGACCAAAAAAACAAACAAATAAACAAACAAAAAAACCATGGATAAGAGAGTGTGTCCCAAATAAAAATTTAAGGTCTGAGCAAGAAAATTTCCCCACTGCCAGCTTAGGAGGCTTCACAGTGGAATGTCAGAAGAGAAACAGATAATGAAGCATGTGTGTCTCTTATTCGTCTCTTGTCTGAATGAAATTGTTAAGTTATATTTTTCCTATTACAATATCACAAAATGGATATATAGTGAGTATTTTTATTAAAACACCAGCCCATAAGGACCCTTATCGAAACTTAATGGAGAAAACTAGTTACCATATAGAGATCTCAGATTTCGGCTAAATCCAGGGATTAGATTGGATTCATGTCCCTTGCTAAGAGGTTAGTGATTACATGTACAGTAGGAAGAGTGTTATGGACATTTAGTGACAAAATGTGTGTTTACTCACTCTTCAACAATTCTTATGACAGTTTAAAAGCATTGACTTTATATTAGAGTGAACTTTCTTCTTTTGCTGAATGCTTAAAGTTTTTTAATTTGCTAAAGAGTAATCACCTCTGAATCACTTTTGAATAGGATGGATTTTAAGTCACGACATGCTTCTTTTCAAGAATCATAAAGACAGTTGCAACTAGAAATGCACATGGAAATAATTGTAATGAAATTAATAAATTATTTCAATATATCACATAACAAGATTTTAATGACTTCCATGTCAAATTTCTTATAATGTATTCATAGTTATTTACTCTTTCAAAGTAACTATAGACTATATTGTATAAATACTAATACTACATTTCCTTTAATATGATTTATAATATATTTTTCTTTTTTTTATTTTTTATTATACTTTAAGTTCTAGGGTACATGTGCATAACGTGCAGGTTTGTTACATATGTATATTTGTGCCATGTTGGTGTGCTGCACCCATCAACTCGTCAGCACCCATCAATTCATCATTTATATCATGTATAACTCCCCAATGCAATCCCTCCCCCCTCCCCCCTCCTCATGATAGGCCCCGGTGTGTGATGTTCCCCTTCCCGAGTCCAAGTGATCTCATTGTTCAGTTCCCACCTATGAGTGAGAACATGC
>NW_016803334.1:1202958-1226310 GCF_001698545.2 Rhinopithecus bieti
CCCTGCTTCAGCTCTCGCTGGTCAGGCTGCAGCAGCTGACCAGCACCGATTGTCCGGCACTCCCTAGTGAGATGACCCCAGTACCTCAGTTGAAAATGCAGAAATCACCGGTCTTCTGTGTCGCTCGCGCTGGGAGTTGGAGACTGGAGCTGTTCCTATTCCAATATATTTTTCTTAATAATGCCTACTGTGCTTTTCATTGTATTGAGTATCTGCTATTAAGGTTTGTTGTTAGTTTGTTTTTTCCCTGAGAAACTTCCCCCTTGACACAACCTGAAGGATTCCATCACCATTGACTCTCCAACCTTGGATCAATATTTACCCCACCTTTCATTTTGAAATTCTGCTCATGCTTTGTTTCAATGACACTGTTTTTTTTTTTTTTTTTTTTTTTTTTTGCTTTCTAGCTCTAAAATTGTACACTTTTCCCACTTTACTATCTTTTGAAACGTTTTATTTATTTTAAACATCAGGGAAACTTATTTAATAGACAGTATATTTATTTGTAGATTTATGACCCATTATTTAAATAAGAAATTGAAATGGACATTTTATCAAGTTTAACAATTTGTCATTTTGATGCATCACATCAGGTATTTGTCAGATCTTCTTTACTTTCTTAAAGATGGTATTTTTTTATATTCCTTTGTCTTCCTGCTCTAGTCAAAGGCTACTTTTCAACTAGTTTTCAGAACATGTATTTATAATCCTCCTGAAATTTTCATTTGCCATTTATCCTGAATTTGATCTATAACTTTTGTTTGTTGCATTTTAAAAATAGACACTGCTTTTTTTTTTGGGGGGGGATTAATCCTTTTTTCTTTAAATATGTCCTTAAAAAACTTCCCGAGAAAGAAAACATGCGTGAGAGATAGTATTTTTAAAAGGTGGTATGTGACTGGGTGTGGTGGCTCATCCCTATATCCCAGCACTTTGGGAGACTGAGATAGGCAGATCACTTGAGGTCAGGAGTTTGAGACCAGCCTGACCAATGTGTGAAACCCTGTCTCTACTGAAATTACAAAAATTAGCATGGCATAGTGGCACGTGTCTGTAAT
The DNA here is from genome assembly GCF_001698545.2 of Rhinopithecus bieti. Taxonomy (NCBI): domain Eukaryota; kingdom Metazoa; phylum Chordata; class Mammalia; order Primates; family Cercopithecidae; genus Rhinopithecus; species Rhinopithecus bieti. The sequence goes on from NW_016803334.1 coordinate 1,204,017, forward strand.
CCCAGCTACTAGGAAGCTGAGGCAGGAGAAACCTTTGAACCAGGTGGGCGGGGGTTTCAGTGAGCCAAGATGGCGCCACTGCACTCCAGCCTAGGTGACAGAGAGACCCTGTTTCAAAATAAAATAATTTTTTAAAAGATGACATATCCAAAAACGGAATTTGTTCTACCTCATCCTTAATTACTAATTTAACAATATATTTTAAGCTATATTTTCTCCAGAAGGTTGAGGATTAAAAAATATATTTATATATTTATTCTTTTTTACTTTCAGTCATTAAAACTGACAAATTCTTATTCTTAACTTTTTACTTTATCTCAGAATAAATGTATTATTGTCTCCTAATTTCAAGATGAAATTACATTTCATGATCCTTCTTTTATTCATTGTTCTGATTGCTCAATTTAGTAAGACTTTTCCATGTGTTCATTAGTTCTGGAAAATTTAATTTTAATTACTATCTTTCCAATTTCTTCTGTTCTCTGTTAGTAGATGTTTGTTATTAGTCTTTTAAATATGCTTTTTTATAACTTTTTAATCCTTGTTTTGATAAATTATGTTTTTTATACAGTCAAATTTTTGAGATAATTTATCAACATTTCTTTCCACTTTTCAATTATTTTATTAGTGTTATTATATTTTTTCACTTCTCAGGAACACTTTCATATTTTCTAAATGTTGTACTTTAATAATAAATTATTTTCCCCTTAAATGCACCTACCTTTCATCTCTCTGGATTGTATTTATAGTTTGATTTCTTTCTGCTGTTTTATCTGTTTCTGTTTTTCCTTTCTGTTTGTTTTGTTCTTTACCTTTCATGTTGTAGGCTTCCCTCACACATTGTATATTGAAAAAATAAAGCAATGGCTTCTGGCAAAGTATTTTTTACAATGTTCCAAACAGATTCTCATTGACAATTAAGAAAAAAACCTGGAAAAAAATGTCGAAGTCTTAGTTTGACTGTATCACACAAAAGTAAATAATTACAGGGTCAAAATCTAGGGAATGAGGAATCCAGAGTGACATGTCAGATCTACTTTACTCTTTTTCCTCTTAATGTGACTGACAATTTTTTAAGTGGAGACTGACAAGCTAAGCAATGCTTTCAACAAATATTAGAGTTCATAATTGGCGAAAGGAGGCCCCTGGTACCCCTCTAGTCTTTGTGTTGGAGTCCCAAAGGTCTACAATTTAGAGAAAAAGGTGAGTAGGAGATAAACATCTATGATTGCAGCCAAATATGAATTATTGAAATCTCTGAATGGAATAAGTTGATTTGTTATTTCTAGCACCTCTATCCCAGCCCATTACAAAAGTAAATTTTATCCAGGGAAGATAACATTATCTTGAAGTATATTACATACTCTATAATTTTTCATGTGAAAGATAATAGCATTTAGTTAAAAAGAAAGCTAAATGAGACAATACCACTTCAATAAAATAGCACTAACAGCAACAACCAAACTCAAGTAACAGATGCTAACCTTTAGGTTTACTATTAAAATATATTACAAATATATAACTAAATTTGATGACAGATATAATTGACACAGATCAAACTTGTCTTATAATCATTAAGGGGCTCAAATCTATACTTAATAACCCAGCCACAAAGAAAACATTAAGGCAAAATGAGCCCATTAATGAAGTTTACTAAACAATTAAGTAATAATGTGAAAATTCTTCCCGAGAATGGAAACTAAGTAATGTCTCCCACTGAATCTTAGAAGGCCTGTATAATGTTAACACTTAAACTTAAAAAGAATGTTATAAGAAAAGAAAAAAATGCAGGAAAATCATTTTCATAATCACTGATGTAAATTAAGTAAATTTATAATAAACTGAATCAAAAGTGACTATAGTATAAATAGCCAGATATTATGAAATACATATTTTGTTTGATTAATGTTTGAAAGACAAAAATATTTTTTTACACATACTATGGAAGATTATCCTGGATTATAGCTAACAGTCTATCCCTCTTTGGAGGAAATAGCAAAAAGATAAAAATATTCAGACCTAAATATTGCAGACAACTTTTTGTAAGCTATGGGATATGGTTTGGCTCTATGTCCCCACCCAAATCTCATCTCAATTTGTAATCTCCATACTTCCCACATATCCAGGGAGGAAACTGGTGGAAGGTGACTGGATCCCCATGCGGTTCTCATGATAATGAGTGAGTTCTCACAAGATCTGATGGTTTTATAAGTGTTTGATAGTTCCTTCTTCACACACTCGCTTTCTCCTGCTGCCATGTAAGAGAGGTGCCTGTTTTCCCTCTGCCATGACTGTAGGTTTCCTGAGGCCTATCCAGCCATGCAGAACTTGAGTCAATTAAATCTCTTTCCTTTATAAATTACTCAGTCTCAGGTATTTCTTTACAGCAGTGTGAGAACAAACAAATACACCATGTTGCTGATTTCACTTTTCTCAATCTTGACAAAAATCAAAGTCTTTGCTTAATAAAAGGCATGTATCTGACAGATGACATTTTTATTGCCAAGATAAATGAATGGAACTGTATGCAACAATGAGGAAATGTGTCACCTGATTAGTTTTCTCAACTTATGTACTTGCTGCCTTTTTTCTTCCATTTCAGTGTATCTGTCTTTTCTATAGCATTTTTACCTTTTCCCAAGCTAAAACCTGCTACGCTGAAACTTTGTGGAATATCTAAGAAAATAAAAAACAACAATAATAATGCAACTGACATGACATACTTTTATGACTGCTTATCTTATTTTGAGGTGCAGAAACTGCAAAATGATAATATTGTTTATGAAGGTGGTAAAACAAAATGAAATAATATACAAATGCATTTTTTAGTAGCAGACTCGTTTGGAACCTATCATTTTACGAGAGCAAGACCACTTACATTGAATACAAAAGATCTGAAGGGAAATCATTATGAGTTCAAATTCAATAAGGGAGGAAAACTCTTAGAATTTTGTCCAGTATCATGAAGAAGTTCTCTGGGACTTCATGGAACACTAGATGGAGAGAAGTTTCACAGGATATTACTGATCCTCAGGAACTATGTAGGGTTAATACTGCATGGGAGCATAAATGGTAGATTAACTGGAAACTGTCTGTGCAGCATAAATCAATTTCAAATAAATGCAAAATTTAATTTCCTAACTGGATTTTCAGCCGGATTTTACATTTAAGTTATATTTAAGAGTTGGGATAAATAAATAGAAATATACTTGTGTGTTAATTATTGTATATTGTATGTGTCAGACATTTTAAGCAACATGTTAGGCTTCGGCATGTTTTATGACATTAAAAGATATGATATCTTCCCCTGAACAGGTTGTATTTTAAAGGAAAATTACACATTTTTCAGATAATGTATTTTAGACCTTTCTAACTTTATTATGCCTTCCACTGTATACTTGCTCATGTTGACAAATACATTGTTTGATAATATTGACACAATGTGGTAGGAATTCACCTTTCATTCTCTGTCATAAATTCAGTGGCACTTTGACTACCCTTTTATCCTTTTCCTTGATCTCAGAAGGGTATCATTTTTTCTTTCCAAGGCAATGTACCCTGATGAGTCTCAGAAGCTATCTGCTTTTTGAAGAATTTTGCTTCTTGCATTATATTCTTCTTGGCATTTCATTACTTTCCTCTCTATTAAAATTTTCCACTTACTCTTCCACTTATTTAAATGTTTTCTATCCTAATAAAATCTCTTAGTCAACTGTGCAACCATCCACTTCCTTTGAATCATTAAACTTGAAAAATCAGTCTATATTTACTGCTTCCACTTTATTACTATACACTCATCTTTACTTCTTCCACAATAATGCTTTGCCTTTCATTCCTGTATTTTTAACTCCTCTTAATAGGATAGAGATTCAAAGTACTAGCAACTTTTTCTGCTATCTAGCATTGAAAAACCACTTGCAATCAGTTGTCATTTCTTTCTCTGCCATAGCTCTTATTTTTCTTGCATGGTTCTTCTTCAACTTATCATTTTCTGACCTCCTAGTTTAAATCTTTATTCCTCACACCTAAAGAATCAAAATTGCTTACTTACTAACTATTGGACTATCTTTACTCTGTATTTCTTCCAATTTATTATATGCACAGTTGCTAAATGCATCTTTCTGACACATTGATCTGATAAATATTGTAGTGTTGAATATTTCTGCTGAATTCTCATTGTCTACAGAATAAAGAGAAAAGAACTGCTTATTCTCCAGCACTTCATGACCTGACTCTAAATCACCTTTCTGATTTTACTTTCCACTGTTTCCTTTTATGATCACTATAGCCCTGTTCATAATCTTTGCTTATGTTCATACATTTGCTCCCATTTTTCAAATATCAAATCTTCATCTATGCTTCATAGTACATTTCCAATTTATCATTCTTCATCAATATTTCCTTGATGCATTCAGTAGAAAATATTCTCCCTTTTTAACTTCCATCATATTTTATGTATATATTTCTTTTTTGTAAAGATGTTTTATTATTTATAAAACATAAGAGGGTTAATAGTAGTGCATGAGAAACAACATAAACAAGAATTACAAAAAGTAATATTGGTCATATTTTAATATAAATAATAACACTTTTTTAATGTAATATCTTGGTTAAACATAAGATATAAGATATTTCTGACTTGGTTTTCTGCAAATTCATGTGATTTGGTTTTCAAAATATAATAATCTTACCAACTTTATTTTCAGTTTTACAAATAAAAATAATATTAGACAGCTCTTGGCAAATGGCAGAAGATCATGAATAAAAATTTTGATATTTTTTGAATTTGAGAAGACACCTTATGGTGAAAGCATTCTAATTGGATTTTTAAAATTGTATTTTGTGATTTAAAAGTTTCATAGAAATTCTAGATTAAATCCTGGTACAGATATCTATAAAAATAAAGAAGTTGGATTTTCATGAAAATAAAAATATTTTTTCTCTGTGAAAGACTTGTGAGGAGAATGAAAATGAACACTACATTTTTGGAAGAAATATATTCAAACGCCAGGTAACATGTTTTTTTTTATATCCAGTTGTTCCAACACCATTTTTTGAAAAGACTATTCTTCCTACTTTGTATTACTTTTTGCCATTGTAGAAAATCAGTTATCTCTACTTGTGTGTGTCTATTTCTGTGCTGTGTTGCATTGATATATATGTGTGCATAACCACCAGTACCACATATTCTTGATTACTATAGCTGTATATAAATTCTAAAAACAGGTAGCATGATTTATTTATTCTGTTATTTTTTTCCTAAAGTTATTTTAGCTATTTTAATTAATTTTCCTACATTAAATTTAAAATAATTTTGTCAATGGATAACCTTGCTAAATTTTTTTTCCTGGGAGAATTTACACCTTCATTATTTTGAGCCTTTTAATCATGGAACATAGTATGTTTCTGTGTTTATTTAGGTCATCTTTGATTTATTTCACCAGCATTTTGTCACATTCGGCCTACAAATCCTATATATGAGTTTTCTTATATTTGTTTATAAGCATTTCATTGTCTTTGAATTATGTAAATAATATTGTAACTTTAGTTTATATTTCTATGTTTTTATTGCAGTACATATACAATTCATTTTGTTTGCTGATATTGTATCCTGCAACCTTGATTAAATTAATTATTAGTTCTAAGGGTTATTTTTAGTTTCTTTAGAATTGTCTACATAAACAATCATGTCATCTGCACATATTTTACCTATATATTTATATTTATGTTAGTACTTATATATTTCTTTGCAGTACTAGATATAGGTTTGGGAGCTGGATGTATCATTTATCTCCATTATTAATATTAAAAATGTGCGCCATGGCTCATGCCTGTAATCCCAACACTTTGGGAGGCCGAGGTGGGTGGATCATGATATCAGGAGATCGAGTCCATCCTGGCTAACACGGTGAAACCCTGTATCTACAAAAATACAAAAAAATAGTTGGGCGTGGTGGCGGATGACTGTAGTCCCACCTACTGGTGGGACTGAGGCTGAGGCAGGAGAATGGTGTGAACCCAGGAGGCAGAGCTTGCAGTGAGCTGAGATCGTGCCACTGCACTCCAGCCTGGGCCACTGGGCGAGACTCCGTCTCAAACAAAAAAAAAAAGTGTAAGGATAGAATTTTAGTGTTGCACATTAATAATTCTCAGTCAATAATTTTGAATGAATTGGGCGAAATTCTTCAACTTCTTGTTTATTGAATTCATAATACTACAGCGTAAGTACTACAGAGTGAAATATAAATGAAATTATTATTGTGTTAACATATGACATGTAAAATCAGAATATGTGGAAATTTTCTCAGCATATGTAAAATAATGCCTACAACAGAATCTGTGATTTCTTAATATTCATAGGACCACCACAATTTGTGAATGAGTCTTATTTATTAGACCTCGATTCTGTTATTTGCCAGTAATCCTTGTGATAATCGAGGAACACTCAAAATGACCAAAGGACCTTAAGAGCTTCTGAAAATGTAAAGTTCATGTTTCATATTATTTTTTACTGACATATAATAATTGTACACATTTATTAAGTAAAATGTGATGTTTTGATACATGTATATATCATGTAATGACTAAATCACAGGGTTACATTAAACTGCAAATATTATAAAATTGCATGGAGATGAATACACAAACACACACATGCTCAGCTTTATGCATAACTGGTGAAATCAGATTGGTTGTCAAGAGTGTAACAATGCTATTTTTCCTGGTTTTGATTGTATTGTGATAAAAGGTGTTGACATTAGGAGAGGTTCAATGAAGGGTACGTGCAAACTTCCTGTTCATTTCTTTGAAACTTCCTATAATTTTACAATTATTTAAAAAAAAAAGCTAAATATAAAAATGAAATTCCCAGGTTACTTTTATGTAACCTCTTCAATCTGCTCTGACTGACATCTGGGAATCCTTGCATAGGAAACTTTGGGGAAAATTCATATGACTGTTACATAAATACTTCTTCCATTGGTGGCAAGAATATTATTATACTATCATTAAAAAATATCATTCTTAGTTTGAGTGTTTTTGAAAAGCACAGAATCTCTATCAGGCATATGTTAGAAACATACTGCTTAATTTAAAATTAATCCTTCCATCTTTTCTTATTCTACATTTGCCTGCCCAGACCTTTTATTATAGTGATAAAAGATAAAATGAATCTCAAACTCCCTACACTGGTACATAATATACCCAGGGTAAGTAATAGTTGTTAGTCATTTCATTACTGAGGAAGGTCACTGAATTTGCATGATTCTTCTTTTATTGTGAATGTGTAATTCATATTTGATCCTGAAGTGATGTCTTTGGTTTTCTGGTTCATAATCCCAATTGTAGCTATTCATTAGCAGTGGGTAATAAGATGAACTAACAAGATGAACATGAGTGCACAATGTCATTTCTTAGTTATTAAAAACTGCAATACTGGGATTCATGGTGAGAAGAAGAATGTGTTGATACCATGAGATAAATCTCCTATTATACTCAGCATCTCAGCATGGTTAAAACTTTCATGGGTACCACATTTAGTTTTGGCTCTGCAACTTAAAAGGGAACTTTCAGAGGATTAAAAGAGAGTCCCATAAATGATTAAAGGATTAAAAATATGACCTCTGAAAGAAGGTTAAAGGGACTGTAATTGTTTAGCCTGGAGACTAGAAAGGCAAGAGATAAGTCAGAATTATAGGCTAAGAATATAACAGATGGCAGACAATTATAAAGAGAATGCTATATTATATTCTCTAAGTCTTTTGACTATGCCTGAAACAACTGAACATAAATTGCAACATAAGGGAGTTTGGTTATACCTCAATGAAATTTCAAAAAAATAGGTTTTTTTTTTTTTAGATATTTAAAATTATTACCTATAGATGTTATAGCAATTCCATAGATGCAATAAAAATGTATCTAATTGAATTGACCTACTTGAAATGATACTAGAGATGGAGTGAGTCCTCTCTCATAGAATCCCCTTAGCAAAGAATTGTTCTAAATGAAGTCAATCATATTAAAAACAACAACAATCAAGGCATTTACATAAATCATAAAAGCAGACGTGCTTTCGTGTAACGGTGGAAAAAATGCTTCCTGGCACTAAATGATGGTACAGAGAGTCAATCTTAAGTAAAATGACGCTTTCCACCTGCCGAGTTTGCTCTTTCCTCACCTCCTGTATGGCGTATTTTCCCTTTTTGTATTTTAGGGGTTCAGTGCATTCCTATTCTTCCTGCCTATTCTTCTATCCCCATTAAATCATTCATTTGTGTATTTCTTCTACATATGGTTACTAAGTTTCAAATATGCTACAGGAATGATGTTGGCTGATAATAATACAGTGGAGAATAAATAAAAAGGAACAAATGTTGTCACTATAGAGGTACCAGTTTAGTACAGATACAGAGAAGTAAGCATGCATTGAAGTACAGGATGCTAACTTTGGTAGTGTGGCAATAATGATAGCATAACATTCCAGTAATCAAAGAAATGTAGAATCCACTTTGTGGGATGGCAGAGGAACTTAATTTTGCCTACCAACATTATCTAGCAGTTGCTTCTAATTTGGTAGTTTCTGTTCAGATTACAGTAGCGATTTTAAGGTAGCTACTCAGTCTTTCTTAATATTAATCTTTTCATCTTTTCCTTTCTCAGATGAAAAGCATTCATTACGTCTTCCTGACAAAAGGAATGGAGTCCTGAATAGTCACAATGAGTTTGTGCTACTCCTTGGGCCCCTGAGTGACTCTCAGATGAAGGTTTGCGTTGGCTATCTGTTGCTCATGGATCTCTGCCCTTGAAACCTGCAGCTGGTGAACACATGGACTACACTCTTCTATCTTGATCTGAGCCGGCAGTCCTGCAATCCTCCTGGATGGCTCAATCCCATTTCATTTTTCATGTATTCCCCTGATATCTGGCTGTGATTCCCATTTGATTTCTCATCTGACTGAGGTCACACTAGACGGCACTCATAGTCCCATTTAGTCCATTCCAAGACAAACTTCTGAAACACTGCCAAGCCAGCATCATCGGCTACATTTTTATCTTGCCAAGGGTTATTCACAATCTTAACAGCTGGCTCCTTATGCTAGTAAATCAACAGCTAAACAAGTGGCTTGCTGTATTTGCTGGTTCGAATGATTTTGATGACCAGGGGAAAATCAGATTGCTACTCCACAGTGGGGGTGAGAAGGAGTATCTCTGAAGTGCAAATGATCCCCTGGGGCATCTCTTAGTACTGTTCCTGCCCTATAATTAAAAAGGTAAAATTACAACTCAACAAAGGCAAATCTGCTAGTGACCCACACACTTTAGGAATAAAGCTTTGAATGAGCTTACCCCATGAATAAACGAAACAATCCAAGACACGCACTGAAAATAATATAAACTTGAAGAAAGTAGTTATAAATACTAGTTGCAACCATGTGACCACTTGATATACCTGGTTCTTCCTGGTTTTGATATAAATACATATGTAACATTTTTTCTTTTTCTTTTATGTTTCTTTATATTATATATATTATATATACATACACATATATGTGTGTATATATGTGTATATATACATACATATATACACACTTATATGTGTGTGTGTGTGTGTGTATACATGTATTAATCAGGGTTTTCCAGAGGGACAGAACTAATGGGATATATGAATATATGAAAGGGAGCTTATGAAGGAGAATTGACTCACATGATCACAATGTAAAGGCCCACGATAAGCCATCTGCAAGCTGAGGAGCAAGGAAGGCAGTAGTGGGTGAGTCGAAGTCCTAAAGCCTCAAAAGTAACGCAGCCAACAATGCAGCCTCCAGTCTGTGGCCAAAGGCCCAAGAGCCCCTCACAAACAACTAGTGTAAGTCCAAGAGTCTAAAGGCTGAAAAACTTGCCATCTGATGTTCAAAGGCAGGAAGCATCCAACACAGGAGAAAGATGTAGGCTGGAAAACTCAGCAAGCCAGCTTCGTCCACCTGGTTCACCTGCTTTTTCTAGCCGCTCTGACAGCGTATTGGATGGAGCCCACCCACACTGAGGGTGGTCTTCCTCTCCCAGTCCACTGATCCAAATTTTAATCTCCTTTGGCAGCACCCTCACAGACAGACCCAGAAACAATACTTTGCATCCTTCAATTCAAATTAACACTTAATATTAATCATCACAATATAGCATTAAAATTATACTATATTTAGATGATAATGTAATTTCTTATATATTATAGTTTATATATACAATAAAGGCTTTGTTACAGAAATTTGAACTTATCCAATTATAGGAGCTAATTAAGCAGTCTACATAAGCCTGCTATTGTTCTGCTTGCTGATGATCAAATCCTGACTGATAGGAATATTAATGTGATAATAATAAGTAATGTGTGGATAATAAGAGTAACAAATAGGATCGTTGTTAAAATTACATATGTTAATCCCTTACTCATAGAATTAATGTAGCAACTAGCTAATTATGTTAAACAGTCCTTAGAACACTCCTGACCTAGTAAACAGTTTGTAGTATTGATATTATTACGATTATTAAGAGTAGTATCCCAATTTTAATAAGCATTCTTATTCTTTCTTAAAAGTCTAACCATATTTGTCCGGGCACGGTGGCTTACGCCTGTAATCTCAGCACTTCGGGAGGCTGAGGTGGGCGGATCACGAGTTCAGGAGATCGAGACCATCCTGGCTAACATGAGGAAACCTCGTCTCTATTAAAAATACAAAATATTAGCCGAGCGTAGTGTCGAGTGCCTGTAGTCCCAGCTACTGGGGAGGCTGAGGCAGGAGAATGGCGTGAACCCGGGAGGCGGAGCTTGCAGTAAGTCGAGATTGGGCCACTGCACTCCAGCCTGCACGAGAGTGCGAGACTTCGTCTCAAAAAGAAAAAAAAAGTCTAGCCATTGTTGTACTTATCTCTCAATTGTATATTGTTTTAGTTTATCTGCTTTTGAAATTACATAAATTGAATTGTACTATATGTATTTGTTTGCTTTGCTTACTTTCTGCAATAACATGTGGTCACTGCTACTCTGTCCTCCCTTTCTTTTTTTTTTTTTTTTTTTTTGAGACGGAGTCTTGCTCTGCCCCCCAGGCTGGAGTGCAGTGGCCGGATCTCAGCTCACTGCAAGCTCCACCTCCTGGGTTCACGCCATTCTCCTGTCTCAGCCTCCCGAGTAGCTGGGACTACAGGCGCCCGCCTCGTCGCCCGGCTAGTTTTTTGTATTTTTTAGTAGAGACGGGGTTTCACCGTATTAGCCAGGATGGTCTCGATCTCCTGACCTCATGATCCGCCCGTCTCGGCCTCCCAAAGTGCTGGGATTACAGGCTTGAGCCACCGCGCCCGGCCTGTCCTCCCTTTCTCAAACACATATTTATTTATGTGAAAAATATTACAATTAGTATGACAAATTAATATATAATATAATATATAGACACATTATAATTTATATGCTTCACAAAATTATCTAAAATTAAAAAATCTTTATACGTGTATATAAAATCCAAAAGAAATATGTATAGTAGGTGGTCACATGGTTACAACTAATGTTTATAACTACTTCCTTTTACTTGTTCTAGACTCTTTTTATGCTCGGCAACCATCTTGGCTTGATTGATGCCTTCTGGGGTGAGTTGACCCAAATTTTACCCCTGAAGTGTGTGGGCCACTCTCAGATCTGCTCATGTTAGCTTGCTGTTATTTTACTTTGTTAATCACAGGGCAGGACGGCGCTAAGAACTGCCCCAGGATATGTTTGGCATTCTAGAGAAACTCCTCACTCCCATTGTTTAAAACAATCCAACTTTGTCTTGATCATCAATTTTCTACTGAAAATATCAGTTTATTTTAGTTTTCTATATTATGAAAACTTTTAAAATATTAGTTATCTATTACAGAGTAACAAATTACCCCATAACTTTGTAGTTAAAACAGTAATCAATTATTTACTTATGATTCTTTAGGTTAGAAATTCAGGCTGGGTTTAGCCAGAACAATTAACCTTCTCTTTGTATAATAATGTTTGCTAGGAGCAAACAAATGTCTGGGGGCACAGCTAGGATGACCAGGATGGCTGGGCCTTTTCCTCCCTAAGGTCTTGCAAGGTGGAAGTTCAGGCTTGTTCATGTGAGGGCAAGAGCAAGAGCTGTAAGGCTTCCCAAGACTGAGCCTTGAAACAGAGACAGAATAATGTCCACTGCCTTGTTTTAGTCAAACAAGTCACACATCCAGCTTAGATTTAAATGCTAGGAAAATAGACTCCACATTTTGATGGGAGGACTTACAAATAATTTTAAATCACAAGGTATTCTCAGTGCTTCTTACATTAAAATAGCCCTACTGTCATGCCAAGATTACCAAAAGTCTTCTCCAGTTATATCTGGTTTAAAATCTATTCTGTCTTCATCTTCATTTGGTCTAGATGTGGGTAAGACACGTGGGATGCAGTTTCTCCTCTTCACAAGACCTGCGACTTAAAAAAATAAAGTATCATTCTCCCTCAGACATAATACACAGTCAGGACACCATGAAAGGCAACAACAATACATCCTGCCAATCAAAAAGGGAAACAATAAAATACATCTAGAAGTCCCGAATTCATGGCAATTTTTATATCTCTTTAAGCACAATTGACAACTCCTCCCTGATTCTGGAGGCTTAAAGGAGTTGCTGACCAGTACCTCTTTCTGCAATCTGAGAGTGCTTTTCTAATAATTTTTTCCTCTACTTGTGAGACCCATCATCCGGGTTCTTGGATCTAGCTCTGAGGTATCTTATCTTTTACACAAGAAATGGTTTATGTTTTCATCAGTGTAGCATTTTTATCTCGCTATTTTTAACTCGCTTCTTTTCTACAAAAGTCAGTGTTCCAGAGGCTCGTTTTGTGATTTTACAGTTTTTGTGTTTTTTTAGTTTCTATTCCCTTTTGTGGTTTTACAGTTTCTATTCCCTTTAGGATAGGTGGTAGTTTTGTTGGTATAACTCCCTTAAAGTTAGTATGGGTTTCCCCTGCGTCTTTAGTCTACAACTTTTATAAAATGAAACCAACATTTAAAAAAAAAGTTTTATTCTGTTTAGATCCATGTGTCAGACTATTCTGGAATGGTGTCCTTAAGATTCTTAGAAGTGTTTTCTTGTATCTTTTTTAATATAATGATTACTTGGGCAAGTGATTCAAAAATTCCAAATATGTGTATTTTCTATTAAACATTTTCGTAATAATTAATTTCATTATCTGTTACAGATTTAAGGACTGTGTGCTCTATTATTATTGGGTGTAGCATTCTATATTCATTTATTAGGTGATGCATATTAATCAAATATTCAAATATTATTATTCAAATATTCTGTATTATCAAGAGGTAAAATCCTGACAATATATTTTGCTATGATTCTCAGCTTCTTTCATTCCTTTGTTAGTTCTGTAAATAACGTTTTATATTCTGAGGCTATTTTAAATATTAACTAAATTAAAACTGCTTTTTTAGTTATTGGACTCCCTTTGACCTATGTTTTTCTTAAGTAGATGTGAAATTCCTCTACTAATATTTTTTTAAGCACATAGTCATCCTGCCAAAGACACCTTCAGTCTAGAATGTTAAATCCTGTGACCACACTAGTCTTCAAATAAACCATGGTTCTCAGTATTCTGTAAACAAGAGGTGGGCTGAGAATGTCATGTGGTTTCCAGGAAAGAAATAATATTACCTAATAATGCGTTTAGGTACAACAAAGGAAAATGAAACTCTTTCCAAGCAGAGGTAAGCAAACTTCTTTTATAAAGGGGCCAGTAGTATTTTAGATGTTATGAGCCATACAATCTCCATTGCAGCTACTCATTTCTCACACAAAACAGCTGTAAACAATATTTAAATCAATATTTCTGGATATTGTCCAATAAATTTACAAACGCATTTGGCTAAAGTCCAGATTTGACCCTAATACTCTGGTTTGTAACTTCTGCTCTAGAAGTTGAACCAAGTATCATTAAAAAAAAAAAAAAAAAAATTGTACTAGGGTTACTTCCTAAACTACATATGTAGAATTTACTAAGAATTCAGGATAGCAGGTTGACATATAATTTAAAAATATGTTCTCTTAGCTTGTTGATAAAGTAATTTCACTGAAATTTTACTTTAATAATTGTTATTGAGAGCATTTTTTATGAATCTAAAATTTTTATCTTGTAAGGTAACTTTTTTATTTTGTGATTCTTTTGAGATCTATAACACGTTTTTTGTTTTCAGTGATATGCCTGTGTGCTGATGTATGTTTATTTATTATTTATTAATTATGTATTATTATTTTTTGGAGACGGAGTCTCATTCTGTCATCCAGGCTGGAGTGCAGTGGCATGATTCTGGCTCACTGCAACCTCTGCCTCCCAAGTTCAAGCGATTCTCTTGCCTCAGCCTCCGAAGCAGCTGGGATTACAGGCATGTGCCAACACAGCCAACTAACTTTGTATTTTTAGTAGAGATGAGGTTTCACCATGTTAGCCAGGCTGATCTCAAACTCCTGTCCTCAGGTGATCCACCTGCCTCGGCCTCCCAAACTGCTGGGATTACAGGCATGAGTCACTATGCCCAGCTGATGTCTGTTTAATTTAATCTGATTGAGATTTGTTGCTTTTCTTGAATTTCTGGGTTGTCATCCTTTGTAATTCCATAGAATTGTCACAACAATATTTTCCTCTGAACAATTCTCATTCCTCTCTTACAATAATCATGAAGAGACTGAAGATTTTTTTCATACATTACTTCATATCATTTCAACTCTCTTTCAGACGTAAGTCCTTTTCTTTGCCTCCCTAGGCCATACCCTGGAAAATTACTTCCAATATTTATTAATCTTTAATCTTATCTATATATTTTAAATTTAAATTACTATGAACTCAATGATTACAATATCAATTACCATTTATAAAATATCTAACTGGTCATTTTAAACAAATTCTTTGTAATATAAAAATAGACTATATTTAGAGCAGTTTTAGGTTCACACCAAAATTGAGAAGAGAAGTACAGAGATTTCACATATACCACCAATCCATACACAAACATAACCTCTCCCATTATCAACATTTCCCAACAGAGTGATCCATTTGTTATAATTGATGAACTTATACTGACATGTCTTTGTCACTAAAAGTCCATAATTTACATTAAAGTTCATTCTCAGTGTTGTACATTGTACAGATTTAGACAAATATATGATATATATATATACACACACACACCTTTAGAGTATTATACAGATTAGTGTAACTGCCTGAAACTTCCTCAACACTCCACCTATTTGTTCTTCCCTCCCCCCTCCCCTGAACAGCCACTTACCTTGTTACTATCTTCACAGTTTTGCCTCTTTCAGAATGTCATATAGTTGAAGCCAAACAGCACATAGCATTTATAGACTGCCTTTATTCATTTACTAGCATGCAATTAAGTTTCATCTATGTTATTTTTTCATGGATTTATAAATAATTTGTTTCAGCCCTAAATAATTTTTCATTATCTAGTTATATCACAGATTACCAATTTACCTACGGTTGCTTCCCACCTTTGGTAATTAAGTGTAAAACTACTATCATCATCTTTGCGTAGAGTTTTTTGTGAACACACGTTTTCGTCTTTTAGGGGTACATACCAAGGAGCACAGTTGCTAGATGAAATAATAATATCATGTTTTGTTTTGGAAAAAAAAAAACCTGCCCAACTATCTTGCAAAGTGACTGTACCTTTCTATATTCTCATCAATAATGAATGAGAATTTCTGTTACTCCACATCCTCACTAGCATTTGCTGTTATCAATGTTATGGATTGTGGCCATTCTAATATGTCTGTAGTGGTGCCTTATTTTAATTTGCATTTCCCTGATTATGTATGATGTGGCACATCATCTCATATGCTATTTGACATCTGTATATCTTCTTTGGTGAAGTGCTTCCTAAATTGGCCCATTTTTAATTGGGGTGTTTGTTTTCTTATTGTTGAATTTTAAGAATTCATTGTATATTTTGGATAACACTTGTTTATAAGATGTCTTTTGCCAATGCTTTCTTCCAGTACAAGGCTTGTCTTTGCATTCTCCTGACATTGTCTTTCACAGAGCAGACATTTTTAATTTTAATTAAGATAGTTTATTAATTGGTTCTTTTTAAAATTTTGCCTTTGGGATTGTATCTAAAATGTCAGTATCAAACCAAAAATCATGTGTATTTTCTTCTGTGTAATCTTCTAGGTGTTTTATAGTTTTGCATTTTACATTTAGGTCTGGGATCCATTTTGAATAAGATTTTGCAAAGGGTACATATCATCTCTATCTAGATTCTTCTTTTTGTTGGCTAATAGATGTCTAGGCATTCTAGCATAATTTGTTGAAAAGACTGTATTTGTTTCATTGAATTGTCATTGCTCCTTTATCAAGATCAATTGACTGTATTTACGTGCATCTATTTCTGGGCTGTGTTTTCTGCTCCATTTATCTATTTGTCTAGTCTTTCACCAATAACATACTTTCCTGAAATTACTCAAGATTTACACTAGTTCTTGAGTAGTATGAATCCTCCAACTTAGTTATTCTTTAATATTGTGTTGGTTATTTGAGTTTTTTTATCTTTCCATATAAATGTTAGAATCAATTTGTTAAAATCATGATATAACTTTCTGAGAATTTCACTGGGATTGCATTGAATTTATAGATCATGTTGGAAAGAACTCACATCTTAACAATATTGGATCTCCCTATCCATGACCATAGAATATCTCTTTCTTTGCATACTACTTTTTCAATTTCTTTAATCAGTTTTGCAGTTTTCTTTATATAAATTTTATACATGTTTTATTTTTGTTTACCCAAGTATTTCATTTTGAAGATGCTAATGTAAAATGAAATTGTGTTTTTAATTTCAAACTCCTCTTAATCATTGCTACTGTATATGGGCATGACTGGCTTTTGTATATTAATCCTTTATTCTGCAACTTTGCTATAACTGGTTATTAGTTCCGGGATTTTTTGTTTATTTATTTTCAAATTATCTACATAAATCATTGTCATATTCAACTAAAGACAGGTTTACTTCTCCTTTCCCATGCTATATGCATTGTGTTTTCTTTTCTTGTCTTATTGCTTTAGTTAGTAGGATTTTGAAAAGCAGTGGTGAAAGGGGACACCCTTGCTTTGTTCCTTACGTTAGTAAGAAAGCCCACCGTTTCTAAATGGTAAGTCCGTTGTTAGCTGTAGTTTTTTATGCAGATACCTTTTATCAATTTAAGGAAGTTCTCATCTATTTCTAGTTTACTGACTTTTAAAATCATGAATGGGTTAACACCCATTGCATCAAGTGGTTTTTCTGCATCTGTTAATATGATCATGTGATTTTTCTTCTCTGTTGATGTGATTGACTACATTAATTGATTTTCTAATGGCAAACCAACCTTACTTACCTGGGATAAATCTCACAAGCCATGGTGGATAATTCTTTTTATACATTGGTCAACTCAATTTGCCAACATTTTCTTGAAAATATTTGCATCTATTAAATATGTTCACGAGAGATATTGGTAGCTAGTTTTCTTTTCTTGTAACGTTTTTGTCAGATTTTGGTATTAGGGCAATGCTGGCTTCATAGAATGGGTAAGGAAGTGTCTCTCTGCTTCTGTCTTCTGAAAAAGATTATGGAAAATTGATACAATTTCTTTCTTTCTTTTTTTTTTTTTTTTTTTTTTTTTTTTTNGATGGATTGAATACTTCACTTTAGGCAAATGGCAGAAAAATATGATAATCAGAATTTATGATAAATGATTCAGTCAACAGGTTTTTACAAGAAGACATTCTAGAGAAACTAGAGTGAGCCTGTTGAAGCTGGGGAAATATCCAAATAGAAAAAAAAGTGCAAGAATTTTAAAAAATTTTTTTTTTGAAAGAAAATTTATAAATTTTTTTTTTTTTTTTTTTTTTTTTTTTTTTTTTTTTTCTGAGACTGAGTCTGCCTCCGTCTCCCAGGCTGGAGTGAGTGGCGCCATCTTGGCTCACTGCAAGCTCCGCCTCCCGGGTTCCCGCCATTCTCCTTCCTCCGCCTCCCGAGTAGCTGGGACTACAGGCGCCACCACCTCCCCGGGCTTGTTTTTTGTATTTTTTTTTTAGTAGAGACGGGGTTTCACCGTGTTAGCCAGGATGGTCTCGATTTCCTGACCTCCTGATCTGCCCGTCTCGGCCTCCCAAAGTGCTGGGATTACAGGCTTGAGCCACCACGCCCGGCCTACAATTTCATTCTTAAACGTTTGCTAGAATTCAATAGGAATCCATCTGTGTCTGGTGCTTTTAGTTCTTGAAGATTATTACATATTTATTCAATATATTTAACAAATACAGGTGTATTTAAATAGTCTATTTTTTCATGTGTGAGTTTCGGCAGATTGTGTCTTTCAAGAAATTGGATCATTTTACATAGGTTATCAAATTTGTGAGCAGAGAGTTGTTCACAGTATTCTTTTATTGCCCTTTTTAAAGTCTGTAAGATCGGTAGTGATGTATCCATTTTATTTAATAAATGGTACTGAGGTAACTGACTAGCCATATGCAGAGAATGGAACTGGACCCCCGTCTGTGACCATACACAAGGATTCAAAGAGCTAAAAATAAAACTATCATTTTATCCAGCAATCTTGCTATTCGGTATCTACCCAAAGGAAAATAAATCATTGTATCCAAAAGGCACCTGTGCTCATATGTTTATCACAGCAGCATTCATAAGAGCAGTCATGGAATCAATTCAAGTATGATATCATGTATTCTTTATCCCATCTTTATCCCCGGGTGTATTAAAAACTTTAATATCATACCTCAAACTACAAAAAATCCTAGAAGGAAAACCTAGGAAATACTTTCTCAGTAACAGCTTTGAGAAACAATTTATGGCTCTGTTCCCCAAAACAATCACAACCAACACAAAATTGATCAATGGGACTGAATTAAACCAAAGAGCTTCCACAAATCAAATGAAATTACCAACAGAATAAACAGCCTAATAGCTTCTTTCTCTGAAGACTCCTCTATTTGAAATTAATGTAAGTACTCGTGCTTTCTTTTGATTAGTATAAGCATGCTATATCTTTCTCCATCAGTTTAGTTGTTAAAAATAGTTTACAGATTTATTTGATACAAATACAGTTGTATTACATAGATATATTGCAGTGGTGAATTCTGGGCTCTCAGTGTAGCCATCACCCAAATAGTGTACATTGTATACAAAAGGTACTACTGTATTCTTCACCTCCTCTCACTCCTCTATCTTTTGTAATCTCCAGTATCTATTATTCTACTTTTTATCAGTGTGTATTCATAAGCTCCCACTTATAATTGAGGACATGTAGTTTATAACTTTGTTTCCGAGTCATTTCACTTAGAATAATGGTCTCCAGTTCCATCATGTTGCTGCAAAATACATGATTTCATTTTCTTTTGTGCTTGAGTAATATTCTGTGTGTGTATATATCTATATGTGTGTTTATATGTGTATAGATACATGTATATGTATATGCAAATATCTATCAGTGGAAGGGGGATAAGGAAAATATGATATCATATTTGGATTGATTCCATGACTTTGCTCTTGTGAATGCTGCTGTGATAAACATGTGAGTGCAGGTGTCTTTTGGATACAGTGATTTCTTTTCCTTTGGGTAGATACCAAATAGTGAGATTCCTGGATCAAATGGTAGTTCTATTTTTAGTTCTTTGAGAAATCTTCATACTGTTTTTCATAGAGGTTATGCTAATTTACATTCCCACCAACAGTGAATGCATAAATGTTCCCTTTTCTCTTCATGTTAGTCAATATCTATTATTTTTTGACTTTTTAGTAACAGTCATTCTGTGGTGTAAGATGTATCTAATTGTGTTTTAATGTGTACTCATCTGATGATTAGTGATGTTGAGCATTTTTTTCATGTATTCTTTGTCTGCTTATATGTATTCTTTTGAGACATGTCTGTTAGGTTTTTTGTCTCCCTTCTAATGTTTTTTTCTTGTTGAGTTCTTTGAGTTTCTTGTGGATTCTGAATATTAGCCCCTTGTTACATGCATAATTTGTGAATATTTTCTCCCATACTGTAGGTTCTCACTTTACTGTTAATTATTTATTTTGTGGTGAAGAAGCTTTTTAGTTTAATTAAGTTCAATTTGTCTATTTTGTTTCTGTTGTGTTTACTTTTAGGACATAGATTTTTTTTTTTTTTTTTTTTTTTTGCCTAAAACAATTCCCAGAAGAGTTTTTTCTAAGTTTTTTTTTACATTTTAAAGTTTTGGGTCTTGCATTTCAGTACTGTTTTCCTCTTGTGTTAGTTTTGTATATCATGAGAAAGATGAGTACAGGTTTATTTTTCTGCATATGGCTATCCAATTTTTCCAGCTCCATGTATTGAATAGGGTATCCTCTCCCTGGGGTGTGTGTTTGTATGTGTGTGTATATATATATGTATATGTGTGTATATATACACATAAATATACATATATACATTTGATTTTTTTTTTTTTTTTTTTTTTTTTTTTTTTAATAACAAAAAAAAATAATATTTAACTTTTTTTTTTTTTTTTTTTTTTTTTTTTTTTTTGAGATGGAGTCTTTCTCCGTTGCCCAGGCTGGAGTGCAGTGGTATGATCTCAGCTCACTGCAACCTCTACCTCCCAGGTACATGAGATTCTCCTGCCTCAGCCTCCCAAGGAGCTGAGAATACAGGCGCCCTCCACCATGCCTGGCTAATTTTTTGTATTTTTAGTAGAGATGGGGTTTCCCTGTGTTAGCCAGGATGGTCTCAAACTTCTGGCCTTGTGATCCGCCAGCCTTGGTCTCCCAAAGTGCTGGGATTACAGGTGTGAGCCATGGCTCCCAGCCTCCCTGGTGTATATTTTTGTCAGCTTGGTCAAAGTTTGGTTGCTTTTAGGTGTGTGACTTTATTTTGGGGTTCTTCATTCTGTTCCATTGATCTATGTATGTTTTTATACCGGTACCATGCTGTGTGATTATTAGAGCCTTGTTGTACGATTTGTTGTCAGGTAATGTGGTACCTCCAGCTTTATTCTTTTTGCTTAGTATTGCTTTGGCTACTTGGGATCTTTTTTGGTTCCATATGAGTTTAGGGTTGCTTTTTTCTAATTTTGTAAAAATGACCTTGGTACTTTATAGGAATTTCATTTGGGTAGTATGGTCATTTGGATGATACTATTCTTTTGATCCATGAGCTTGGGATGTTTTATCTCTGTGTTTGTTTCTTTTACCTTTGCTTTTCTCAGTGTTTTGTAGAGACATTTTATCTCCTTGGTTAAAATATATTCTTAGGTATGTTATGTTTGTTTTTGTAGCTATTGAAATGGGATTGAGTTCTTGATTTGGTTCTCACTTTTATAGTTACTGATGTATAAAATTCTGCCAATTTTGTAGCTGGATTTTGTGTTCTGAAACTTTACTGAGGTCATTTATCAAACCTAGGAATCTTTCAGAGGAGTCTTTACAGTTTGCTGGTATAAAATTATATCATTAGTGAACAGATAATGGGATTTTCTGTTTTGCAATTTAGATAGTTTTTATAATCTACACGTGACTTTATATTTAAAGTAGGTTTCTTGTTGACAACATACAGTTGGGTCTTGTTTTTTGATCCACTCTATCCACTCTGATATTGTCTTTTAATAGCTGCATTTAAACTATTGATGTTGATCTTTCACACTTGAAATCTTAGCTAGGTGTGTTGACATGCACCTGAGTCCTAGCTACTCAGGACGCTGAGGCAGATAGCTCACTTAAGCTCAGGAGTTCAAGGCTGCAGTGAGCTATGAGTGTGCCACTACATTTCAGCCTGGGAAACAGAGTGATATGTTTTCTTAAAATAAGAAATAAAAAAATAACTATTGATGTTCAAAGTGAGTACTCATATAGTCAGACTAATATTTACCATAGTCGCTCATATTTTCTAGTTATTTCTTTAGGTTTTGTTTCTATTGTTGTTTAATACACTTTTCTTCCTTTTGTGTTATTAACTAAGCATTTTATATGATTTTCTTTTCTTTTTTAGTATATGAGTTTTATTTTTTTACCTTTTTTTTTTTTTTTTTTAGCTCCCACTGATTCATTTTTGCAGTTGTGTTTCAATAGTTTGAAAAGGATAAATGCCTAGATATTTGTCTTACGTGAAGTTCTCTGACCTTCCTGGTCCTTTAGTTTTGTACCTGACACTAACTTGTAAAAATTCTCAATTATTGAATTATTGTTTCAAATATTTCTTCAATTTTTTT